>NW_010124413.1:30241-49044 GCF_000699245.1 Pterocles gutturalis
TTCATAAAACCTCCTTTGACGTGGCTTCATTCAGTTTATCAGTCAAACAGATAAATTGAAACAACTTTTTGACACAACTAATACTTCCTTTGCTTTCCAAATTCCTTCTCAAGAGAAACTGATACGCACTCAGGATTCAGCAGAAAGAAAAAAACAGGAAAGCAGTAAGGCTTTAAGATCCTCACAGTAGTAGTGGACATAAGCTTGCAAAGAAATAAAGAAATATGAAGTGTGCAATTTGAATCATTCAATGAGACAGGAAATAACAGTGTGACTTGGCTTATTTCCTGTTTAGCTGAAGGTACAATAGAGTGCTTTCGTTCACAGCTTTTTATTGTCAGGAAGATATTGAACAAACAGAGGGAACAAATAAAAAAGCAGTAAAGATGAGCACAGGACTGCAGCGCTGACTAATGAGGAAAACTTTTTTTTAAAATTGTGAAATATATATTGCTTGGCTAAGCAACAGTTAAGTGGTACAGGGCAAAAGATGGGTGGGGAGGACAACAGCCTACATATTCATGGAGATTATGAACATCCAGGAGCAAGAGGAATTATTTATCAGTTTTTAGTATAAACACTATGCAGCATTATAGCCATGCAAGTCAAAAAAGAAACATAAAAATATGCCAAGTACTTTCCCAAATGCCTACTCTGCCCATATAATGTGTGTAACTAGTATCAGAAGGACAAGTTAAGTATTTTGCTAATTTATGGCACTGTATTTATACCATGATTATGGAAGCTTAAAAAATGACCATCTGCTTCTCCCAACTGTGTCTGAAAACTTCTCATTGTTATAGCATAACAAGCTAAACTTTGCCTAATACAGCACCTGCCTACCTTGTAAGGAAAATGAATTGCTTGATTGCCTAGGCAGCAGGGTTACAATTTGGTACCTCGCGATGAAATGCTTAAGCAGCTTATCATCCTTACACATGTATCCAAGTACCAGATTTTCCATATTTTGGAAGCATTTCAAATGGAAAATAACTTTGTGGGCTCTGTTCTTCTCACATGCACTCTACAGCAACAAAATTGCATGTCTCTATAGTCCTCCAGGTAATTTCTCATGATTTACAGAAATAGAAAAACTGAATGGGACAGTATGACTACTGTAACATTTTGTAAAATTCCTGCGGCAAAATCTTGTATCACCTGGAAAATGACATCACATTTATTTCTTTCCATTCAAAGAGGGCCACAGAACCTCCCGTGTTTAAGTAGAACACTATGTTGGACTGCCCTTAGTTGTTCTCAATATATACTCTATTGACCCATATGGAGCACCATAATGCAGGCTTTCAGTGCTCTAAGAATACAGGACTATATGAAATGAAGGTACAATTTTTTCACTGTCAAAATGTGTAATACGTTGCTACCTGTTGTCAATCAATTTTTATCTGAGTCAAAAATATCTGCAAGAATTAATCCTAAATATATTGTAAAATTTTATGAGCATATTTATTGATTTTGGTGATCAGCATCTTTCATAATGTGTTCTTCTGTTGCCAGTGGAGCTTCTTCATTGGCTAAGTTTACACTTACCCTGGGATTTGTTACAACCTCCTCAAGCTTCTGCTTGTGGTGTAGGCTGGTATTCATATCACAACCATGGTCTGGACAGCTGGGACAGAATTAGACTTCTCCTAACAGCATAAACTCCACTGGTTTTTCTAACAGCTACTTGTCCCTAATTTATGAGACAGTAAGTGTCTCTTCCAGTGCAAAAATCACAGAGAAGATGCTGATAGCATAAGGTAGCTAATAGTTATTCTGCAAGAAGTGAGTGACCTAGTGTATTAACTTCTTCTCTCAGAAGTTCCACCATCACAATTTAGCTCAGCCACCTCTTTCAGGGAAATGTATAATACTGAGAGAAAAAGATTATATTGCAGAGATCTTCTAGGAATTTTTACCAGTATATTTGTGCAAATGCCAATTTATTGTACCTGAAGGAACCATTCACTGATTTTTTCAGGATCTCTAAATACGTTGTCCCAGGTACTGCCCTTAATTGGTAAAAGTTGGTACTGAAAAACTGACATGTACACAGGTACTATTTTTATTAAGTGATTACTAAAAAAAAAAAAGACAAGGAACTTGAGAAACACAGTGTGATATTAAAAAAAGAAAACAAACCACCAAAAAACACACCAAAAACCCCCAATAGTGTGGAGCACTCTTCAGCAGAATAATTGTGACAAAGCAGCAATAGTCCTGGCAGCACTTTTAGGATGTGACACATGGAAAATACTAAATACATGGAATGAATGCCCAGTGAGTCTGAGACAGACACTTATGTCTAACAGTACAGGTGTAAGAAAAAAGGCAACATGGAAAAGGTAGTGTGATAGCAGGCTACAAGATGTAAAATTTTAAAGCATATGCAGTTTGATCTTTTGAAAGCAATAGAAAAATATCCTTTATCTTCACCGGTCTGAAAGAAGAAGTAGCCTTGTACTAACATAGATATCAAATAGATCTGCACTTATGAATTTCAACTAACTTGTCATCCAGAAAGGATGGAAAAGAAAGGCTCCTCTTTATCTGTTCATAATGTTTAAAAATGTTGCATGATTCTCATTTTCAGAAGAAACAATATTCTATCTTCATAGCAAAGAACCTGAGTGAGCTATTCTTCTCAAGCTATTTTGGGGATGTTGACAAACGTCTCCTGTTTCTCCATATTCTGCCACTGCTGCTTAACCTGACATTGCCTCTTTACTTACATTGCCTCAGGGTAGGGGTTGTGTTTGCTCGCACTGTGCTAGGCACAGTGCGAACTTTGCTCATGACTCGACTTCCTTAGCCCTAGCATAATGCAAATACAGTTCTTGGTAGCCCTAGTTTTGCAGCGCTGTATTTCCAGCGTCATTAAAACACACCTGTGAGACTAGAGGATGGTTGCAAAACTGTATGTTGAGTGACAGCATGATAGCATGAACTGGAGGACTAGAAACAAGTTCTGCAGATGAAAAGGAGAAGGAATACGGTTAAAAATGTCCGTTGAAGCAGCATGAGCTTGACTGACATCAGAACTGTAAATCTCATGCTCTTATGAAAAGAAGGCATTTTCTGATAACCAGCCAAGCATACAGGAGACTAGCATCTACATGTCATTGCAAAATTAGGCTTTACCCTGTTTTTCCATTTTGTCAAAGAACCACAAAATAGAGTTTTAAATAATGCCCAAAAGAAATTCAGAACAGAGAGCTGCAGGTAGAGACTATTAGTATCCTGAAATACAGAACTGGTATTACAGGATTATATAAATAGCATGGCTGTGCGATTGAATAAAAAGCTGCGATGCGGGCTACTTTAATTTACGGACATTGTCATCACCTTCGCTAACCTTCCTCTTCTGTAATGCCACATGTTAAGGATCAATGTTCTATATTATACTAAAAGATCAAAAAGCTGCATGTTCTGGTTCAGTATCCAGCCATAAGTCTCTCAACTCTATTATCGCTTCTAATAATGAAATTACACACAAATTGTCTTTTAGTGCTCGAGCATGTGAAATTGTCATCACTTTAAATCCCCAGCATAAAACCCATTTCTGTATCCGTTCAGCTATGTGGGAAGACGACTTCCTATAAAGAGGGAAAAAGGAAATTACACTATAGCTGTGCAGGCTAATGAAATCAACCAGGAAAATGCAGTAGATTTTAGGTTATCCCTTTGGATAATTCTTTCTGTGTCTCCCCAGAGACATTTTAGCCCTGCATGCTAAGTAGGAAACATTCAGATTGTCAGTCAGCTCACAGTTATTTAGGGTAATCCAAATAAAGTAAAGCATGGCAAAACACAAAGCCAACAGTGACTATCCAGTAAAGAAAAGGGTGTGCCACTAGTGACTGTATAGGACAAGCTGAGATGACAAATTCAGACCACTGCTGTACAGCTGAAGCATCCCTTCACCAAGACCTATTCAATCCACAAAGCAGGTAAGCAGGACTTGACTATTTTGTCTGTTCCTTTGGTTCATTTGCAGCACTTCTGGTAGAAAAACATTGACAGGAATGGCATGTCCCCTTTTACTTAAAAGGTCAACTGTTATCAATTTTCACAGCACAGAACAACAAAGAGTTCCTGAGATGGATGAATATCAGAAATATAGCAGATTTGCTTTCTCACTTTCATAAACGGGCTTTTGGGAGTATAGAAAACAACAGTCCTTCAAAGACTATGCTAAAAGTAAAGATAACATAAATAGAAAAAGAGCAAAAAATATAACAAAGGGGAAGTTTCTCAGTTACTATGCCACCCTTGTTTTCCACATAGTGCCCACAAAGACAGATGAAGGGTTGAGTTTGGGCTGAGTTTGGGTTTTTTTTTTTTCCCCAAAAAGTACTTAGAGGAAAACAAAATAAAAGAAAAAAAAAATCCTGCAGAGCTATAGCTACTCCCAGCTGGGAGCTTACTTGCAGAGCAGACAC
The DNA here is from genome assembly GCF_000699245.1 of Pterocles gutturalis. Classification (NCBI taxonomy): domain Eukaryota; kingdom Metazoa; phylum Chordata; class Aves; order Pterocliformes; family Pteroclidae; genus Pterocles; species Pterocles gutturalis. Next base: position 34,684 of record NW_010124413.1, read on the forward strand.
GAACATTTATCTTGTGCTGGATGCTTGGAGGGGCAAGATCCCAGGCTGAGGCTGGGCAGAGAGTGTGGGTCCCTGTGGGTTGCCTCCAGAGGCAGCAGGAGGGACACAGCCCCATGGGGAATCACACCCAACTCACCTCCTGCACCATTATCTGCAAATTAGGCAGCCTAGCCTCTTTTACCTATGGTTCATAGAAACATAGAATGGTTTGGATTGGAAGGGACCTTAAAGATCATCAAGTTCCAACCCCCCTGCCATGGGCAGGGACACCCTCCACTGGACCAGGTTGCTCAAAGCCTCATCCAATCTGGCCCTGAAATTTGATTGAGCTTTCATAATTCCACCCCATCTCCTCTCTGCTTCCCAAAGTGTCAGTAAAACTGCTGTAGTGTATTTTCTAGGGAGATGAAAAGCTATATGGGATAATTGCTATTCAGAGATCCTCAGCTCTTTTATTTACAGATTAAGTTCCCTCAGTTTCTCAGCAGCTGATATTCCCGCATATCAATACAAGTTTGAATGAGTGGCCAGTGCCTCCACAGGACTTACCACTTTAAAGTATTTTAGCAAAGACTTATTATCCAAGTCAGTCAAAAAGTCATCAGCTGCATCATAAAGTGTCAGGCTATGATCTAGAAAAAGAACCCTACCACTGACTACATGTATGGCTTGATATAAGTTCACACAACAGATAAATATCAAATGTGAATAATTCTATCACCTTATTGATACATTTACAACCACCTTTGAAAAATAAAAAACAAACACAAAAAACAAGTATCTTCCCCTGTCCAGCCTCCTTCCATCCAGAATGGTGAGGCTGGAAAAAACAATTCACTTCCTATGCCACAATAACGTACTCTTCTTGTTATTTTGCTGCTTGAAAAGCCTTTTTTGCCCCACCCTGCCTCTTTAAAGGCACTGATTTTCTAGAAAATGTTTAAGTACACTGCATTTTTTGTATGCTTTGCTCATTCTGAACTACTCCGGAAAATAATAAAGTAACTATGAGCTTTTATGCACTTTGGTCCATGTTTTAAAATTGAATCCAACAAGCCTTTTTATCTTAAAAATGTTAGAAGAAAAACAAAGAGGCAGGTAAAATGGAATTGAAAGGCAATGACTGTGAGATCTAACAAACTACACGCTCTTAGTCCACTTATTTGACCTTTTTTTTTTCTTGATTTTGCCATCTAGAAAATGCAGGCTGGGATTTACTCTTTCCTTCCCCATACATTATAAATAGCAACTACCTGCAGGACACCATAGAAGTTCCAAGGGTTATTTTTGAGAAGTACCAGTGAGCCTCTCAAAGTTAAATATCAACTTCTTTGGTTTGTGCTCAATCAAGCCTATGTCTTGTTCTCTTCTATTTTCAGTCCTTCATTTCTTAGTGAGGTTTCAAGAGAGAAAAAAAGAGTTGAACTTAGCAAAGAGCTTTAAACTGTCCCTGTCTTTAACTACGCCTAAATTTCGAGCTCTGGTTTGGATCCAAAAGAAAAACAGTGAACCCAGCCATCAATCAGCATCTCACATGGAGTTCACAGCCTTGTTTCACTTCTTCAGGTTTATTTGTGGCTTCTTTTGATCTTTCTTTTAATTTTTTTTAATAAGAAAAATGAAAGGATTACTGGCTGAGACTGTGTCATTATAATACTTTGAGGAGACTGACACTCTTGCAGCAGAACACATAGAGTGACATTAAAAACAAGAACAACACCGAAAAACCCAACAGCAACAAAAAAAACTACCAAACCAACAACCAAAAACAAACCCTGGATGACTCATAGTTATGTAACAAAACCAAAAATTGTATCAACAAAATTTTAAAGTTCTACTTTAACCACACTCCTTTTTGCCAGTGTGTACCCATATGGACTTTAATTACGACTGTACACAGCTTTTCAAATATTCAATATAATAACATACACTTTTTCCTAATTTTAGGTGCTTATGTATTGAATATTTTTAAACTGGTCTATACTATTATTTTTATGCCTAATTAGATTCCATTACTCATTTATATGGAAAATACAGAGTAAGACACTTCACAAATCGTATTATCAAGCAATAGTAAACATTTTCTGGAAAACAAAAGCCACCTATGCTGCTATCTAAATTAGCATCATAGTTAACCACCTCATCTCCTACACAGCATGTCTGGAAGATAACAGTGCCTATCCAAACAGGTGAAGGGACTAAAGAGTTAAATGCTTCAGCCCTTTAAGTGAACACAACATATGCTTTGCTGACAGACAGAAAGAAATTGTATATGGTTCAGTCCACAATCTGATTACATGTTAAGCACCTCCCAAGAGGCACTCAGAATTACTCAGGATTGAATCTGAGATGATTAAAATTCATACCATGGAGAGGAAAGACCTACATTAAAAAAAAAAAAAAAAAAAAAGGCAAAAAACCTCAGTCACCTCTGACTCCTATTAGTGTAAAACTAATGGAACTCCTCCAGAGGTTTCTCCAGAGCAATGAGACAAAGAGGCCCCTCCTGCCTTAAGGAAATAAATACATTCTTTTTAAAAAAGAAATAAACAAAAAACATTCTGCCAATAAATGGATGTCAAGAATGCAAGAAGGAAGGCTGCAATATACCTCAGGTATGGATCTGAAGTCTTGTTAAACAAACATGAAAACACTGAAAAACATTTTAAGTGAAAGACTTGTCTTACTGAGGTGAATAGGAATCTTGTTACATTATTTAAAAGGAATAGGATTTTACCCTGCATGGCCATGTAATTAAAGTGACAGAATGCACACACCCAGGAGGACAGAGTTAATGCTGGACATGGAATTAACATTGGTATTTCATGACTCTTGAACGAATTGCCTGTAACCCTAACACTCTCCGAATGCTGCCTTCCAAACAGAATTGCCTGAGGCTTTGTAAAATTGAATAGTGGCAGGGAGGAAATATTCCCTATTGCAGCTCCATTTGCCTGAGTGTTTCTGAAGCATTTTTATCTCACAGCCCTTAAAGTCTGGAGGAAGGTTCCTCGTTCCTGGATGTGCAGTTAGAGTGGCACCCTGCAAAGCATCCTGAACGTAAGGCAGCGCAGGACTGACCTCCCTGGGAGCAGGGCGCTCCACAGAACACCAGGCACAGTCTGGCTGCTGCTTCCACTTCACTTGGTGAGAGAAGTGAGTTATGCCAGCTTGCTGGTTGCCGTAACTTCCTCACCAAGTGGGGAAAAAAAAAAAAAAAAAACAAAAAAAAACCAAACAAAAAAAAACCACTACACACCAAAAACCACAAACCCACCAAAACACACTTTCCTATCCAAATCTCACTCTTCTCAGTCCCTACCTGCCTGCCAAGGATTTGAAACAAGAACAGCAATATTTTTAAGGGAAGAAGAGGGGGAGGAAGGTGACTGCTGCTCACTTCAGAGTGGTGCTACACATAATATGTTAACATACAGAAAGAAAATCACTGCTTCACCTTTTTGCTCCCCTGCATGGGAATGCAGCTTTGGTCATGATTGCACCTCAGGAACCACACAGTAAAAAGCCTCTCCAGTGAGAAGGTTAGGAACTAGACACGTCTTATCTTTACAAGATGCTCAGCAAGGGCTCAGTTTCCAGGAAGACGGGCTTCCTTTTGCAAGTGCAAATTTTGATCTGCTTTTCCTACAAAACGAATTGCTGGTACAAATGTGAGCTCTTGAGACAACAATTCATATTGCTGGTACAAAAGCAGTCTGGGCATGGGCTATTTCAGAAAAAAAGGTTTGCTTTTCAGAAGATATCTGCTTATGAATGCTAGGACTCCTGTAAAGGACAGGAAAGAGCAGACTGTGAAGCTAAAAATAATCACATACATGCAAATATCATGTACGCTAGCGCTACCACAGCATTTTTGGACATAATATAGCAATTGAATGAATATGAGAATTGCTAACAGATCAAAAGCAGTCTTCAGCTGAGTATTTAAAGACCCTTCTTTTCCAGGAGAGAAATTCTAATTTGTAAGCCATACTTCCCTTTTTATTACCAGGCAAGAATGCCAAATACACCATTTTCCAGAAGCACAAGACAAGCCCCAACCTCAAAACAAATTTGCCTAAAAGACAAAACTTACAAAGCCATGCAGCAGCTGCATGGCATCAGAACGGAAACTGCTACATAACCTAAAACTTAACAAAAACTTTAAGGACTGCTGTAATAAGAGACATATTCCTGACTGTAGCACATCTTTCTTAAGAGTTCAGTTGTGCAAGGTTACCAGTCCCTGCTCAGAAAAGCACCTAAACACAACTGTACCTTTAATCATGAGAGCAGTTCCCCATTTAACTTTATTATTCAGTTGGCATGATTAAATTCTAAGTGCTTAACTGTGTTAACACAAACATCAAGGTTTTTGTCTCAGTAGGATGAATTAAGTAAGCTGAAATTCATTGCGCTCATGTATTTGAAGTAGTGGATTTCAGATTACTTCATCTCCTTTTCTGTAAGCATGCCATTTTGCCAAAAGCTGTCACTCCCTTGTTTTCTATGCATTTGCTGCATTTTAATGAGAAACTCTATTTATTGATTCTAATATTGCACAGAAAAATGGGGTTTTCTTTCAATAAGATGATTACACATAAATGTTACATAGAAACACAAGAGGGTTTTTTGTTTGGGTTTTTTTTTTTCCCCTTCATAATTGCTGAAGGAAGTGTATTACCCACCAGCACCAGGCAGCAAACAAGCTAAGGCCCAGATTCACAGCTGTGCTCAGCATGCTCTGTGCGCAGAGACGGGCACGCGGAACGAGCAATTTGGGATGCCCTGATGTAAGGGCTTGCTCTGCACTGGCCTGGTGCCCATCAGAGGGAAGGTAAAGCCACAGGGTTGAGCTATGCATGGAAGGCAGCGAGGCCCCCAAGGTGCCAATCTGCCAGCCAGGCAACATCAAAGCAAAGCAGTAATGCAGACATGCCCTCCTTTTTACTACTCACACCCCCAGATGCCTGATTCTTTCTCTCTTGACTTCAGCAATGCTGATCTTTAGGGAGCAAACAACATAACACAGAACTTATATTTTCTGGGACTAGCTTCTAGCTCTTATAAAAGAATATTCTTCATTATATTTCTCTCTTCCTATGTTAAAAAAATACATCTAATATTAGTAATAAAATATTTTATTTGTGTCAATGGTGGTAAAACACTTCATTATGGTACTCCTTTAAGGAAGCATAGCTAATACGTAGAGCTCTTAAAGAAAATTGCAAGACGAATCAGGAATGTAATGTGTTGCTGGTTTGAAGTGCTAAACATGTTTCTTTTTTTCAAGCTACTAGTTTGTCTCATCCTGTCTTAATTCAAGCACACTGACAGAATTGCAATTTTCAGGTTGCACCATATAAACATATCAAAAGGCAAGCATCTGCACCTTCCAAAGTTTGTTTAAATCCCCTACCTTTCCTACATAGAGTGGGTCTGTACCCATGTATTCTTCCAGCACAAAGAATTGATTCCACACCCAGCTGCGTTTGGTTCTCGTCCTCCCTGATTGAAAGTAGGGCTTTGACCTGGACCTCGAGAGCTCTGCTTGATTCATCCCAGAAAGACACAGGAACAGAGCTAGTATCTGCAGAAAATGGCAGAACTCCACTTTGCCCAACTTCATCTTTTTTTTTTTTTTTTTTTTTTTTTCCCGTGTAAGAAAAAACCTTGATGAGAGCAGGCACAATTCCAGTTGTCTCAGTAGCTCTAGCCTCCGGCAGGGTGTCAGCTGGGAGTCCAGAGACAATAATTTGTGGAGTGGTCGATTGGAAGAAGTCACCACTGCTGAATAGCCTTCACCAAAGAAATGGTGCAATAGGTACCTATCCGGGAAAAAGACAAGAAGTGTTGTCAGAACTTTTTTTCTTTAAAGAACTCAAATTCTTTGCAGCTTCCACATAATGCATAAAAAGTGTTTACTTATGGCTTTTCTCATCATGAACACAGTTGTGTTTACATAATACGTCTCAGAGTTTAGAGCGCATTCCTTGGATGGCATTACTACTGCTGATAGATTAATATTTATAAAGTTTTCTCGTTACTTTCCTCTTAATACACCAGTTTCCCTAGTACAAAGGCTGATTTTTTTCTCTTTAAAATAATCATAGCAAGTGTAGTTTTTTTGTAGTTATTTGTTTTGATTTTTCCTCCTCTGTCTACTACAGTCTGCTTTACTTGACATTACCGTGATGTAATTACAAACCAGCTGCAGGCAGGAAGTTGTATTAATGGCAAGGACATATGCTAGCTTAACTCTCTTCCATATAACTGAAAAGTAAAATAAAGGAGTATAAGATGAATCAGAACAATTTGATTGATTCCTAGTTACAGGACACCAGAGGTTATGATTTGTTCTGATCTAAATCTGACCCGCTAAAAAGCCCTCAGATTCTCCCCACTCATTTCTACTACATTCCTAAAGCAAATGTCAGGCATGGTAAGAAGCGTGTTAGACTAGTTTATATACTTATACACAAATACATTCAGAAAGATCAGAGGATAATGTGATTTTGTGTTACCAATGAAACCTTGAGTTAGTGAAAAATGACTTTTCAGCACTAACACAAGTTGTTTTTTTTTTGTGCATCTTGCTTGTTTTTATTTCAAAATCTTGATCATTTAATAACTGGTAGAACTCACTAAAAGAAATAACCATTTACAAAACAAGAAAAACCTTCAATACTTAAGTATTTTTCTGCCTTTTACAATAGTGAGCCTTCTCTGGCCAAGTAAAAATGTATATTTAGTATAATGTTTTTAAAAATATAAGTTCAGCAGTTAGAACTAGAGGCAGCTTTGTGTTTCAGGGGAACCACCTTCATCAACCCCAGGTAAGCAACGCTCTCTCTGAAACAGGCATCCTTCTTGTCTGTGAGCAACGAGGCAGACTAGAAGTAGTTAAGAAGTGCCAAACACAAGGTGAAAGTGAGGATGAAATTAAAACAGATCACAGGGCGTTTATTTGGAGTGAACCACTGCTACTTAGGAAGCCATGGAAGAAAGAAGATTTCATCCTTTCTACATTTAATTAATCTAAAACAGATAGACCTTAAATCGCATACACATTAAATGCTCTAGATAGATTATCATTATATCCCTACCCACTACTACTAAAACTGAGTGACATGTGATCTCTGCTATCTGTTTTCAGTGTATTAGGCTCTTTTAGCTAAAGAACGCCTATGCCTTGTACTGCCAAAGCTACCTAGAGGGCAGAAACATGAAACAAATAAAAAGCTCTTCTGATTACAGGCTGTATTTAAAGCCTTTTTATAGTAATCCCTTCTGTGGTACTGCCCTGTACCAGAAAGGCTTTGCTTAGAGACTGGTGGGATAAACCACAAACCCACTGAGTGTGTTTGCTAAGCAGCAGCAATTTGAAAGCTTCCGTATGTGAAAATCCAGCGTCTCCCTACAGGCAAAACAAAGAGAATAGGCAATGTCTTACCTAAAGACCCTAATTTCCAGAATGTGATGCTACGGTTATAAAAGACGTCTCTCCAACATGGACCAAGACTCTTTTTGCAGTGGGATTAACACACAGGTGTCATCCTCACTAGCACAGCATATTTTAAAATTATTAATCCCAACTAGTCATAGCTCGGTTTTGCTCCGGTCCTTTGGGTAAATCATGACCATATGACACAGTAAGTACTGAGAGGGCTGCCATGAGTGTTAAGGAGGGTAGCTGTGCTTCCTCGGGGATGTTCACTTCCTACTGCTCCATTCAAATACACTAAGTGGTGTTTGTAGTAGAGGTTGTTTATGCACCCTTTACTTTCCCTCTCTGTGTATAAATTACATCGGGATAAAGACATCTGATATTGATAAACTGTCAGTTTATTTCAAAGAGGCAGCAGATTATTTAACAGAGATAAAACTACGAAATGGATTTTCTTAAGAAATGCCAGTGAAACATTTACAATATGTTAGAGTCTTTCCACTAAGTAGTTTGAAATGTCTTGTTCTTGCTCTGAACAGACATTTCAAACCTAGAATTGCTCTAACCTTTACCTTGAACAGTGTTCTCTTATATCCTTTCTTTTACACCTGCAGGAAAGTATGAAAGCCACCATATGGAGTGCCATGGTCCCCAGCCACACACCACAGCACAGAAATGAAAAACGCACCCAAAATACCAACTGAAAAACAGCCCATATGCTAGACAGCACAATCTGATGAAAAGCAGAATACTCACATCCCCTGGAAAAAAAAAAATGTTGTCATTTACTCATTCTCAAATACTTCCACCAAACAGTCTCCAGAATTCCGATTATTTTTATTCAGCTGTGTGGCAGCACTTTTGGCTCTGAAACACTCTTCCCTCCCTTCCTCTCCTTCTTCAGGATAAGTCTTTGTGTTCTTCTTAGAGCCCTTTGGGGTTTTTTTTAGGTTTTTATTTATAGTTCTTTTAGCACTTTGCCTTTTGAGTGTGATACTTCCCAAAGCAGAAGTAAAAGTGTCTGGTATTTAAAAATCTTTTCTGTTTGAGGAATAATTCTTTATTAAATTGCATTTCACTACTTTTCTTACTGATATAAATATGTATATTTATATGGCTTTTTTATGGTTATGTGTTAAAAAAATATTATATTTCTGTCCAAGCATAATTACCACTTCAAAATCACCTGTTCTGTGAAGTCTGTAAGTACGAAGTCCGGAAGTCCACATAAGCAATATCACAGAAGCCATAAAAGTGAAAACTAAAAGGTGCTGTCAGCTTTTTTTTCCTCATCAAAGCATAACTTTAGTATCTGGGATTGCACTTGCAACAGTGCATATGACTAACACTGAGAGCAACAGAGGGAATGTGTTGCTCTGCTTCCAGTGCCTTCTCTGTCATCTGCATTTACAGGATTGAGTGTGAAGTGAAGGCAAATCCGACCTGCCACCATTTTGTATTTTTTGTTTAAAGATGCTCTTTTATAAAATAGTATCACTTTCTGCACAAACAGGACTCAGAATACACAGAACTCTGAAATATTTGCATTTGTAATTGATTAGCCTAGGACATAAGTGCACCTTTACATCTTGTTTCTGGATCTCCAAAATGCTGCTCCCCAACAGGGGCAAATACAGCCTTGTCTCCTCACTCACACTTTGCCTACACAAAAACTAATTTAGCTTTTAAAAACAAAATTAATTTTTCTGCTGGTATATTTAGAGCACTAGGCTCTACCTTTCAGATCCAAGTTTATATTCCCTATTTACTTTGCATATAGCCCTGACAATCACAAATATGAAAAATATAAAGTGTAACAACCGGTGTGTAATTCAAAGAGTATGTTTGGTGACCTGGGCTGTGCACATGGTATGCCTTACCAGAGCGGTAACATGCTGTCTGTGTGAACAGCTATATGAACAAAAAAAAAAAACAAAAAACAAAAAACAAACAAAAAAAAATTAAAAATATCCACTAAATATCTACTCCATCATGTTTGTGTTCTTAAATAGCTGGTTGATATAGAAAACATCAGACTGAAGAATATAGATCCGAAAAAATAATAACCTCCTTACTCAACATATACCATAAAACTTACATTTTCTCCCATCTGGTGTATGGAAATTGAACTATATTTAAGCCACAGTCGAGTAGCAGAAGTGCGCTGGTGAACATTGCTAATCTGAAAAATATTACTACTCTACTTTGCCAAAACAATCTGCTAATGTCAAAAAGACACTATTATGCACTGTCTCTGAGGGGCAATCTTGATTTGTTGAAAACATTCAGATCATGAATAAGATCCACAGCTTTAAGGAGCAGTTCCCCTCACTGCAAGCAATTAAGGGTAATTTACACCCACTGAAAATCTCTCCGAATATTTTGCTTCACTCCATAATGCCTAAAACAACGCATCAAGACTAGTCCTCGCTGTTTGTGTGTAGCAGTGAGCACCAATAGATATGGACAAAACATGACTTCAGTCTCCTAAAATATCCTTGTGGAGGCTCTCTTTCAAAATTACCCCAGCCTCGTAGGGCCATTCGCTGAAAGCTCTTGAGATCATCTACATACAACCTAACCTTTGCAGCCAAAGTGCAAACTCCTTCCGGCTTCCACTCACACATTGCTACCGGTGTCACAGTGACAGCCTAATCTATGAACCACATCATTTCCCTATCAGCCTCTTCAACCCAACAGGGAATTTTGTCCTTCACTGTGCATTGTCCTAATGTCCTTCCAATGCACAAAATTCTTCAGGAAGAAGTGGAAATCCAAAACCTTTTCCATTACTAAACTCCACCAGCCTAGATTACATTTCTCAAGTTTGGAAACTCAACTGAAGAGTTTTCCACTCTGATTGCCTTCCTTCTCCTTGCCCCCTCCCCCCCTTACTCTCCTCTCATCAGATTGCTTCAATTTTTGATACCATTGCAAAACTTGGACCTCACTGTCTCTGAAAGTGTAGCCCAGACAACACCTACTAGTAAATCTTGCTTTAGCTTGATCAATAGCGTATGGTTTTCCCATGTTTGGGAGTTTTTTTCTCTACTTTAGTCATTCAATAAAATAGGAATCTATGTGTTGAGATAATTCTCAGAGTGATTGTTGCCACTGGATCTTGAACCATAATCCCTTAAACACAGTGGAATCAGCAGGTAAGTCCCCTAGCAATTAAACTACCCTCACTGAAATATTTATGTTTTGACATTCAGTTTTACAATGCCCATTGGATAGGTTGTCACTTTCCACGGTAGAGAAAATTCCCCCTTGTTATGAACCTGCAGGTCCTCAAAGTCACCCATCCTAAATATCACAGGAGACTCTCTCAAAGGCACAGGAACTCTGTGATCCTTGAGACAAAGGGTTTAGAGCAGATAACATGCCTAATTATGGTTACACTTTTTTTCAGGGAAAGAAAGAAAAAAAGAAAGAAAAAAGGAGGGTGCCCTGGAGCAAGTGAGGTGGGGACCCTTCCATGAAATGAAGCTCTGAAGCCAAGGCAGTATGATGAAACCTATTAACTCCCTGTGCCAGGTGACATTACAAGTAGAGACCACAACCTCCTGCCGCTAACTGGCCTAAATATTCACATGGGAGATCTGTAAATGTAGTGCACATCCTGCAGTCTGCATCTGGTTATAAAGCAAAGAACTATCACTGCTCCAAACATATGGCACTGTTACACTAAACTGGCTCCAATACCCTCTGGCTCAGGTGAAAGAACCTGATGAGACAACAGAAAAACACTAGGCACACCTCAGCAAATGATATGGCTTCAGAAAACGCGTAAAGAATACCAGGCAACAGCTTTTGGTCTTTCATACTGCTGTGCAGCTGATCATAAGATTGTATGTGGCTAGACTGCTAAGCTGTTTTGAGTTGTTGGCAGGCTTCATTTTTCCCCAATAAAAATTAACAAAAGAAAGTTTCATACATATATACATACATATATATAATTTCTTCCATGTGAAAGTGCTTTGTTGGTTTTTCACCTTGTTATGGCACATTTTACAGATCTAAGTTGCTGGAAAAGATTACGCTAATTTGATCGGTTATTGAAAAGAAACGCTAGCAGTATTTATATATCCGTAACCAATCAAGTCAAATATTTAAATTTCCACAAGCTCAATTTCTGCAGCCTCATTTAAGCTGAGGAACTTCACATAATGCCTAGGTATGACTCTCTTGCAGAGCCGCTGAATTCCCAGAGGAGGCACTCCTGCATTACTACTTGGACTTAAGCCTCGTTTGAACTGAAATAACCATCATCTATCTTATGCACCCCTCCTCAACTAGAATTTAATGATTTTTATTGCCATGAGAAAACAAAACCCAGTAGTAGCATGAAAACAAACATGAAAAAAAACCAAACCAAACCAAACCAAACCAAACCAAAAAAAAAAAAAAAAGTGTATGATAAACTAAAGCAAACAGGATAACTCAGGAAAGGCCTTCAGAAACTCACGGGCCAACCTGTCACTAAAACTGACTCCCAGGTAGTATATTCATCTGCAAACCATTTGAAATTGAAAAAATTTTCTGTTTTCACTGGACACTGAAGTGAGTCAATTTGTGAGTTGAATACCTTTGAGAAAAGGCGTACTCAGGTTTATAGAAAATAGGATTCTAATTTAGAGTAGAACAACCTAAAGTTTTGCATTAATAATGATTTTCTTCAGCCAAGTCTCTGACTGCTAAAGAAACATAGAAAAATACGGACACAACATGCACATCCACACAATTATACATGAAAAGGATAGGTGAATATCTACATGGATGCAATATCCATTCTGTTCATTCATGGATAATCTGCAGTTATACAAAAGTGTTACAATTTCTCTTTTATATGTAAAGGTAAGAATGCTTTGCTATTAAATTAATAGCAAATAATCAAGAGGGCTTTGCTATTAAATTAATAAAAGTAGACTTAAGAGAGTTGTGAGGCTGTCATCTGACTCTTAACACAATTCTAATGACCTACATCAGCCTTTAATTACAGTAAAGTCTCTCATAATAAGGGTGAAATGCCCTCTGATTAAAACTGCAGTCTTTAATGGCTTTTTGCAAGAAAATAGTCTACATTATTGATGTTTGGGTTTTTTATTCACATTAACTGACAGGCACTTCTAACATGCAGTGGTGGCTCAGGTTACTACTACCTTTGATATTCCAGGTAGCTTTTAGTCTATATTAAGTACTCAAACACAACATATTTCACATCCTTAACATTAAAAGTTGTCAGAGTCAGCTTTTAGTTCCTTTGCTCTTCTCCCTGTGCTGTGTATTTTATTGCAATTGTTTTTTAAATCTTATTAGCCTTTCTTCATGACCCCAGAAAAGAAGTGTCTAGATTAGATCCCCTGGTAGTTGCAGGCTAAAAAGTGTGTACAAGGACTTTAAACGGGATGTCACATTTGGTCCCTAGATAGTTCATTTGGATTTGTTTAGTAGGTTTTTTGTTCTTTTTTTTTCCCTCAAAGATGATAACACACCCATTGCACTGACCTAGCTCTAATGAGGCACAGTTGTATTACTTCTAAACATCCTCCCTTCACTTTTACATCTTTAAAACTGTTATGATGTTGCTAAGAGCAAACCAGCATCATTTCCCAACTGATCTTTATCTGTTGACCTGTTGTACCTTCGGAAGCTATATTTTAAGCAAACTTAATTTACTTATGCAACTTTCATGCTATTAACCTAACTTACCCATCTCAATAGCTCTTCACCTGAAATTATGTAGACCCGTCTTTTTCAGAAACTGAATAAGTATCTAGCTTTCACCAGTAACAATTCACTACAAACTTCAAATAATGTAACAGAGGAACAATTAGTAAATATAATAAGGGTAGAAAAGTAAAGTCACACATTACTGCCAAGGAGAGACTGTTTCTGAAACTGGCATTCTTAAGAGTTTGGCTCCTTTATTTATTTACTTATTCGTCCTGGAAAAAGCAATTTATTTTCTGCAAAGCTGTACAATCACCTCTGTTTTAGCTGAAAAATGGCAAGGCAGTATGTCTTGTTAGAGAGATTATAAAGTATATGCTGCCTTTTCAAGTCTCTGCTCTGACTTGAGAAGTTATCTGTCAGAACACAAGATTTTATCCTTGTAATGGGAAAAGATTTAAGTATCAACATTTCAGTTCCCAGGATCAGAGTGCCTCACTAGTCTCTGTCTCCCATCCCTCCCTAAATCCTTCAATTTGCCAGGGAAGACATCGTTTGCAGAATCCTGGCTCACCTCAACTACTTCACCTTTTGAAAGCATGAGTATAAAGGCTAAATTTTATCTCAAAAAGGGATATTTTTTTCTCCTTTTAGCAACCAGAAGTCTGAGGATCCAGATCACAAACCACTTGCTACTGGTGCACACAAACCTATTACAGGAAAGAAAGCAGGACATGCCTACATGTGGATAGGTGGATAGATGTGAGGACGGGACGGAGGGGGAAGGGGCAGTATCAAACAACCAAGCACTGCAGAGCTAGCCTTACCAGCTGAATGCTAATCAAAGAAACAAGCTCCCATCATGTCAATATTTGCAAACTCTAGAACATCCTTGACATAAGAGAAGGAAAGCTCCGATAAATAACTCAGGAAATTTCCTGGCCTCAGTAATCTCTTGCTCTGTAGCATCAGTGCCGGACTCTCAGATCAAGCAAGACAGCCACTGTGGTTTGACAGAAAGGACTGAGATGGTCAGGACTCGGTGCTGCCTGTATTTTGCAGAAGTCTCTGGTCCTCCCTTCCCCTACCCCACCTCCCCGCTTGTCTGCAAGACTTCTCCAAAGAGTCAAGGACATGCTATTGTTCTCTTATTTTTCAGAAGGTGCATACACGCGTAGAGCGTTAGTGCTCTTTACTTCCCAAGCTTTTCCCACCACGTCTGTCTGGTGCCGGTGCCGCCG
>NW_010124414.1:0-17702 GCF_000699245.1 Pterocles gutturalis
TATATATATATATATACACTTTTCATCCAAGGCATTGGATTTTCCTTTTCTTACTCTCACAGTTTCTGGCCCTGGGACTCCTTGCCCCCTCTCAAGGTCTAGTAGGAGAACTCCCTCAGCATCTCTTCTTCCCTTTGAAAAAATTGATAACTGTCATGCAAGCGCTTGTTTTGAAGCCTGTGCCAGCCCTGCAGATCAGAAGATCACTGCGCACTTTCACCGGAGGTTAGGCAGTGCGATCTGAGCTGCTTTGCAGTGGCAAAGCATCCTGAATACTTGCAAGCTGGGGGGATTTCTATTGGTCTGTGTCACTGAAGCCTCTTTGCTATTCTAAAGAGGCTTATAAGGAGGAACAAAGGACTGCGGGTTTCACCAACTCTTCTTTATTTTATTTTTTTCCAGCAATTATTTTGGAAAGGCTGTGAGCTGAAAGGCTGGTTTTCTCAGACTTGGTACAACTATGCCAGAATAAAGCTCAAATGAAGGAGAGTAGTATCAGTGACTCCAAAGGTGATCTGTTGTTTTTATTGCCCCTTTTGTTGTGTTTCAATTGCAGTTGCACTTTACATCTGTGGAATAAAAACTCTGGTGGGGTCGGGCCTTTCTCCTCAGAGGCTATTTCCCTCTGCACAGCATCAGTACAAGTTTTCTCCCTCCTTTCTTTGAAAAAACAGTGGTGTTACAAGTGCTGTGAGATACAACAAGCAAGGATAAATATATTAATGGACAGCACTGCCAGCCTCAGTGTTCCACGATGGTAAAATTTTGGTTAAAGAACTTAGTCCCCAACCCTTGATGCAGAGCTCTTCACCTTTCTGTGCTCCAACCAGCCACTTGCAAAGCACGACTCAGTCATGAGTTACATCCTTCAGAAGTAAAGGAAATGGTATAACTGGAGTCAGACCAGACTTGCGGGTTCTGGAAGCAACTAACCCCTTAAAAGGAGAGAGCAGATCTCCAGTGCTTTAGTTCTTAGAGCATTCATAGGCTTTTTTTTTCTAGCCTGCAAGAAACTGCTAACAAAACCAGAAGCATCTGAGTAATGCCTGGACATAGATAAACCAGCTAACAGGAGTTCTTTTAGCTTTTTAAAACAAATTGCAACTCTCAGGTTCATATTTGCATAATTCAGGTTGTTTGCATTTCCTAAACTGTGTTCCCAGTTCCCATTTGGTGTAAGTTTCAGAGCGTTAATCTCAGCGTAAAGGGGAAAAGGAGAAAATTTAGTTGTTGTAGGCAGCGTTGAATGGTTAGTGATTTTTCTTTTCAACAAAAGTAAATGAGCTTCTCTTTTTCTGAGTCATTTTAGTGTCACCTCAGGTATTCAGTGAGAAATTTGGAAATTCTTAATTTATAGGGTACCCAGTCTCTCATATGTGCATCTCTGGGATTTATATATATTGCAAGTTAATAAAGCTTCCAGCATACGTTCTGTGCATGTGTAATTAAGGAGTGACTATACCTCGATGTCATTTGCTGTGTTATCTAGATCCCAGTTATGGGGATGATGGTATTTTATCTTGTCATCTGTAAGCAGGAACATCCCTGCATGAGAGAATTTGTCTAAAGGACCAAGCTGTGGCTGTTTTAGTCTAGAGAACATAGTTACCCTCAGATCTCTTTGCTGCTTCCATTATTCAATGAGAATTATGTGTGTTTATGATAGTCTGATCAGCAAATAGAAGTGCATTGCAGTTGTAGATATATTGTGAAGTACAGCAGTTTACATTAATAGGAAGGATTTATCTTGTTGCAGTATTGAATTTATGATGCTCAGCTGTGATATTTTCCTGTTTCAAAAATGTTATATTGCAGTGAGCTGATATCAGGGTGATAAAATAAATGTTTCTTTTTTAATTTAAGCCACTGTAACATGCTAATAATGTTGGTGACAGAAAGAGAAATGCCTTATTTCAGAAATGAATATAATGCATCCGTATTATATCCGAGGGCTTTAATGGAAGTATGCTTTCAGACACAAACAGCGGGGTTAATATGCCCTACTTAAATTGGTCTTTGGGACTTTTTGTTCCCTATAATTCTGTAAAGGAAATAGAGAAACTGTAGTTGCTGGTAATGGCCCCTTCACTGGGCATTCAGTCAGCCCACACTCCTTGCTGGGTTCCTTCCAGTTTCCTGGCAATGCTCAGCAGACAGGTAACTCGGAGGGAAGGAGGGGGTCATCTCTTCCCCCTTGCTGTTCTCTCCTCCTCTGGCCATGGCCATGGATGGTGGCAGTGCCAGGGCTGTATTCAGGATATCCAGTTGCTCTGTTCCTAGAAAATGTGATGAAGGAAATCTTCGTGATCCCCTGCAACTCTCTCCCACTGCCACCTGTGCACTACGTCCATCAGCTCCTGCAGGGAAGGGGGTGAGCCTTCCCCTGCACTGTTCGGATTCCTTTCCTGGATCCTGCCTTGTCCAGCACTCAGGGAAGGGGGATTCTCATCAGCTGGGGAGAGGGAAGACTGTTGTGGTCGGTCTGCTCCGAAACCCAGCTGTGGGGCCATGGCGCTGCCTCCTCCTCAGGGAAAACGAGGTTGCAGAGAGCCAGGGAAGTGAATGCTGGGCAGCTGGTGGTGTTGGTATGGGGCTAAATATTTTCCTCTTCGTATATACGCAGCTGTGCCTCACTCCACGAGTGTTTTACAGATTTCACAGGAGTTTGCCCTAGCATGAACACAGATAGCTGTGTTCAGCTGATCCTGACTGTCTGGTGGGCTCATGTTGACTGCATTGCTATTTGTACCGAGCGCTGTCAGTGTAATGACTGTGAAGCACCATGGTTAGAAGTCAAGTGCTGTAAAATTTTCCCCAAACACATGTCTACAGCAGTGAGTGGACTTGCACATAAAATAGGCCGTTGAATCTGAAAAAGGGTTTAGTCGTTTTGTGGAATGTAGAAAGATTGTCGTATGTGTGTATTCCTGATACATCACTTAGTTAAACAGTGTCTCTGAACCTTTCAGTTCATATCCATTATTCAGATGAATATAAGAGAGTATTTTACATTGGCTTGCTTAGCTGAAAGGTACTACTGGAGTAACAGTTTAACTGTGGAAATATTTACCACTTATAGAGTGTATACGCTTAACTGGGGCTGAAGGGGGAAAAAGCAAAATAATTATTTTAGTACTAAATTATCCCAATATTTTGGTGTGCTGATAAAATAATTCCTTTTGCTTTTGTTTAATTATAGGTCTGTTTCTGTTCAGGGACCATTACAAGAACAAAATTTTGTTAGAAAAAGTTGCTTTTAAAAACCCGTACTGATTCTCTTGATTTAAGAGACCAAGTTGACACGGAGAGATGGATTTGAGGTGAAGTGAGAAAATTTCTGTCAGAATTACTGTAACCTTCCACCTGAGAAATGAATAGGTTCATTTGGTTCATTAAGTGCTAGAAATTAATTGGTATTGAGCTTATCCACGTACTTAATAGCATTTCCCTCCAGAACATTTCCTTCCTGTAGATGTTTCCAATATATTTTTGTGATATATATATTTTGGTTTAACAATAGAATAAACATAGAAGGCCTAAACCTTTAAGAATAATTAGTGTTTATCACTCTGTATTTAATGTTGCTGCACCTTTTTTAATTACTTACCCTGCCACTGTGCATCATTCATCTACGGCATGCTTCAGGTTTCTCTTGCTCTCTTGCTGCACCCCAGACGGAGATGAGTTGTGTTGTTGGGTGGATGAATGGGTACCTGCATTTACCCAGCGTCTTTGCAGACGGCTGTAGGAATGAGAAGGAAATCAGATATTTTCAGCAAAACCCTTGGGTTTTGCCTGTGTTACACATTATTCTTCTTGAAGAGAATCTTCAGCAGTGAATAAACTATTACTGTTAAATCTTGTTTAGAAATGTAGTGGAGACTGGCAGTTATTTGTAATTAGCGTATTTGGAGTATACATAATTGTATTATGGCTGAAAATTTGATGCATCTTCTGTGTTTTCCTCATCTAAGGGAAAAAAGAAAGACTGAATAAAGCCAAACTGGTCTTGTTTTAAATGCCTTTTTCCACAGTAGTAACATCTTCTGTTGCAGTTAATGAGCATTGTCTTTTGTTTAAATTCTTTGTTACAGAGGCTTAGAGCAAAAAGGCTTTAATAATAAAAAGGCCGCCTTCTCTGCAATGTCTGTCTGATAATAGTCTGTAAGATGTAAGGATAATGCTGTAAAATAACTGTTTTTCAAATGAATAATTGTGTATAACTAATTGGAGGGCAAATGGGAAATCTGCATCCTCCAAACAAATGTAGTGTGTCTCTTTAAATATCCCGACAATTTTTCCTTCTATTTTTCCACCCTCAAGACAGGGTTGTACTTAAATACAGCCAAACTGATAATTACATTATTATAGAGAAGGGCAGGATAGCTGGAGGATACGTACAAGGTGCATTAGTCCTGCAAATAGAAGCTGATTTACTTATTGATAGTAGAGACACGTTTTTGTCACTTTATAGAATTAACAATTGATCAGCTTGTTAGGTTGTAGTTCTTCATAAGCACAGCATGTTTATTCATTATTGTCATTACATGGCGCGAGCAGCTGAGGTCATGATTAGTAAGGCAAAATCTAAAAATATTTAAACTTGCTTAAATATAACTTTTGCAGCAAGCAGTTTTTGAGCAATGCACTGATTCTCACTTTTCAGAAATAAAAATAACTTATACCTGCCTGGTTTATTTGCATTTCATTTGCATTTTTCAGACCCATCAGATCTATTTGTTTTCCAAATGCCAGTGATTCAGGCTTGTAAAAGTGTAATAAGATGGGCAACATAAAAGCATTACTTTCAAATTGCCTTGGTCTCTGTAAATATATATCGATATATAGTACTGCAACTGATAAAGTAAACACGCTGCTGGAGGAGAATGGAAAAGTGTTATTCCAATAAATATATTCGTCATTGTTTGTTACTAAGCATAAGTTATATTTTCTAAATCGGCATTGACTTAAGCTTGAGCAAACTCGATAGCAAAAATTCCCGCAGAGGCTTCTCCTGCCTACATATGACTAATATATTAAAGAAGATAAACAGTCATTTTTAAAATTTATTACACGGTAGGATTGAACGGAAGAGGAAACCATTTTACAAATCTGAAAGTTAAGGTCACCCTGAGAAGAAAAGGACACTTAAGATGACTAGAAAAAGTCTGCTTCTTCAAGAAACTGAGATTCAAAGTTTACTCTTTTCACAGTGTCTTTTATAAAGCTTTAGAATCCCAAGTGGAAAACCGGAGTCTGTTTTGATGTGCAAATATTTCAAAACTGTATAGTGGATAGGCATTGAGACACTTGTATCTAACCAGTGCTACTGATTAGCTTCCAGTCTCTTAATTCATTATGGATTATGAAGTTTTTTGATAGTGGTTTTTATAATATAATTCACTATTAGGGATGAACTCTGAAATATTTCATTGAATTCTTCTAATAGTTTTTAATAGTTTTCTCCCTTTTTCTTTTTCTATTTATAAGCTTTTTTTTTTTTTTAAATCCATGATGTATGTTTTAGTCATACTGAACACCATTAAGCTTTTGGTTCATTCAGACTTCTAGGAGTATGAAAATGTGCTCAATAGCATTTTCTTAGGGCTTGTTAATAAAGTTAATGAATTATTTTTCTACTAGGCTGTCTTTTCTTAGCTAATACTGCTTGCTTGTTTGAGCTGTAGCAAATCAGGACAACATTGATTTTCTTTAGAGATGAATAATGAAACATCTACATTCTGAAATATGTAGATAAAGATAAGTGACTTAATTAAAAAATTATCAGTGGAAGGTAGCAAGATGAATTAGTTGTTTTAATTTGTTGTATATGTCAATATGCTGTTAAATAACCTGGAGTATTACATAAAATACATTTATGATATCATCTCCTTTAATTTTCAGTGTGATTTCATAGTGTCTTTGGTTGCTCATTCCTTTGAAAATTGCTC
Source organism: Pterocles gutturalis (assembly GCF_000699245.1). Classification (NCBI taxonomy): domain Eukaryota; kingdom Metazoa; phylum Chordata; class Aves; order Pterocliformes; family Pteroclidae; genus Pterocles; species Pterocles gutturalis. The sequence goes on from NW_010124414.1 coordinate 5,952, forward strand.
ATGTATTGCGTATGTTAAATCCTTGGAACTATCTGCCCCAACCTCAGCTTAGGTGGTCCTTGACTTTGACGAGGTTTAATGTTCAGTGCAATGCAGCCTGATGAAAATAGTTTTACTCTGATCAATAGTAATGTTTGCAAGCTTTGTCTTTGGTGGTGGAAGTCGGGTTATGAGCCTGATTGTTTTTCCACTGACTGGCAAATTCTGCTCTTTGATCACATGTGCTATGAATATCAGAGCTGGCAAAATTCCAGCCTAAATTGCTTGCTACTTTTTTACTATCTTTACAAATTATACATGACAAAAAAGGGACATCTTGGGGCCTCCACATTTCATCTGATATTGCTTTTGATATTGTGTGGATCTCATCAGGGCACACGGTGTAGAGGAGGAGCTGTTAGGAGGAGCTGCTCTATTAAGACATGGTAGTTGATCTTATTAAAGGAGAAGATAAACAGACTGCTGCTGGAAGGCTGCTCTGTTATTGCAAATTCTTTTTTTGGTGGTGGTTTTTTTTTTTTTTTGTCTATGTGATAGAGCAAGCACCCACACAAGTTCCACTGGTGGATACCCTGGTGGGAATAGTTATGTGTATAGTACTGTGCCTTGAATAAGACTTTCACAATTCTCATGCTTAAATTCTAAATGACTCCCAAGTCATGCTGGTTTTCAAGCTTGAAGATCCTGTTTTTCAGAATATATTTTCCGAAATCTCAGTGCAGCTACAAAAACATAATTTGACAAGCATGGTTGAGCTTCTGCATCAGGTCCTTGGGTCACTGCCTTTCTGTTGCAAATGCATTGTCCAACGGTTGTTTTGAAGGTTAGTCATTCCTATCTTTTCTAGACGTCTCCAGTAGCTTTCTAGGGTAAGACAACAGCTGGTTCACATAGATTTTTGGATTTTGCCTTCTCCTAATGCTAGACTCATGCCTGACCTCTTTGAAGTAATTCAGTTGGGTGATGGGAAAGAGGGGTATGTTCTAGGTGGTCATACTTATAATGGGAAGGGATTGGAGAGAGACTTTATAAATTCTCTGGCAAGGGTATTGGTTGGTAGATAGGACATGAGCTGAGAAGTCTGTTAGCATGTCTCTGTAGAGCTTCTGTGGGTTGGTTTGACAATACAGTGTGTGATTTGGGTAGACAAATTTTCCTCTTTGAGATTCTACCCAGTAATGCCCTGCCAAACTGTGAAGTGTTGAGGATAAAATGGTGCTTCAGGCTTTACTTTGTTTCATCTTGTTTTATTCATTTTGTCTTGCTTCAGTTTTTGATTAAACATAATACTTGTGTCAATGAAATGAGTAGCAAACACCTGCCACATTATGGATTTTGCTATGTTAGGAGTAACAAATGGGAGCCAGTGTTTCTCATTGAGAAGAGGAAAGCTGCCAGAACCAAAGATGTAAATAAGATCCAAGGAAAATTAATTGCAAACCTGTCAAGTCTGGTCTGTCTTTATTTTTATTACTTCATGCTCAGCAGATTTCTCTCTGAGGTTTTTTTTGTTGTTGTTGTTTTTTTTTTTTTTTTTAATCCTGCTCCTTGTGCAAATTCAGATGAAACTTACCCAGTCACAGCGGAGATACTATCTGGTCTTCTGTGCCTGGGGAGCAACCTCTGGATTTTTGCGCTCTGAAACATTTTTGCTCAACACTGTACAACATGCAGACAGGATATGGCTGTGGTTCTGCGCTTTGGGACATGCGTCTTGGACAGGTGGGCCAGAGGTCTCTGGTGAAGTAGAACTTCAGGGGGTCCCAGATAACCTACAGCTGTGTCTAGATGGTTGCACTGAAGCTTAAGCCAAGCTTAAGCACTGTATGCAGAGAGCTCTGCTAAGTTAGCATAGATCCAAGCACAGAGCAACAATGACAAGGCTAAAACCCAGCCTGCTATCCCCTCAGTGCAACACTCACGCTTCTAGCCTGATTGCTGACAAACAGCACGTGGGTCTTTGCTGTTCATGCAACAGCCAGTCTGCTCTTGATCTCTCCACAGGCTTCTACATCTCTGCTGGAAGAGGATGCACTGTCGTTTACTGATCTATTTGACCCTAAATCCTCCTGAGTGGAGAAGAGGAAGCTTCAGAAAGTAATACTTTGCAGTTACAGTGACTACCATAGGCACTATTCCATTATTAAATTAGAAATTTTTCATTTTCTTGAAGATCAGATTTTGAGACCTTCAGGTTAAAAAGGCAATAGATTATTTATGCAATACCGCTATTCCCAGGTAATAAGTTGAATGGTACTGGTGTAAGCAGAGGAATAATTAAGAATTCTTGTACAGTGGAGTACTCAAATTAAAAAGGATGAAATAATGGTTTAAGAAACCAACTGTCTTTGGCTGGCATGCAAAAATAATTTAAAATTATAAACCACACCGTCTGCTGGTCATTTATTCTGTTGTATGTGGTAGTGTCAGTATACCAGATCTGTTACACTCTTTTTCTGACATATGGATGCTATGAACCACTTAATACTCACAAATACCTCCTAAAAATTGTAAATTTGAATGAAGCTGAACAGATAAATACCCAAGTATTTATCCTATTTACTCAAAGCCATCAACTTAGAAAAAGGAACAGGAGGGTAAAATAAGGGTGGTTGTACTCTCTCGAAAAAACGCCCCTTGGGTGCTCACCAAACAGTATCTGTGAGCAGAAAAGAGAATTTTGACCATTTTCTGTTAATTTTAGGGGAGGATAGAAGTGGACAGGACTTCATTCTTGGTTGAAAAACTAAGTGTTAGACTAAATCGGCAGTAGATAGCTGTGTGAAAGCAAGTAGAGTTTGCCTGAAATAGTGCAAGGCACAGCTCTCAATTAAAAGTACTTGAAGGGAGCCTATAAACAGGAGGGGGAGCGACTACAGGGCTTGATAGTGGCAGGATGAGGGGGAATGGTTTTAAACTAAGAGAGGGGAGATTTAGGTTGGATATTAGGTAGAAATTTTTCACCCAGAGGGTGGTGAGGCACTGGAACAGGTTGCCCAGAGAAGTTGTGGGTGCCCCATCCCTGGAGTCATTCAAGACCAGGCGGGATGGGGCCCTGGGCAACCTGCTCTAGTGGTTGGCAACCCTGCCCACAGCAGGGGGTTTGAAAGTAGATGATCTTTAAGGTCCTTTTCGACCCAGGCCATTCTGTAGTTCTATGATTCTATGAAAAGTCTGTATATTTCTTTTTTGAATTGGTGATACCCTCTTGTGAGTGAAGTAGCCTCTCTTGCTAATCTTGGCCAAAACGTTTGTCATTTGCAAGGAAGGGGTTTCACTTGGAGAGGGGAAAATATAAATCCAGTAAGTTATTTTCCATATCCCTTTTTCTTTTTTAATTAGTGTTGCTATTTTGCATTTATTTAGTGACCACTATTAAAGTAAAAAGCCTACAAATTGCTGCTATGGTCCCTGAGATGCACCATATTTTTAATGACAGCAGTTTTTATTCTAAAATGGTCCTGTGACTGTCCTTGCTAATGGTTTTCTCTCCGTTTGTGTGGCTGTCTTGCCTATTGCCAGGCTGTGTAAATGCTTTGTGCAATAACCTTAGAATTTGAATCAATGATGCAACCACTCTATAGGCCTCTTTTAAAATGTATCTCACAGTGCAGGAAACTCAGATGGGAACTGTTAAAGTGAGAGAGTTTCACTTTTGTGTTCCAGTTCATCAATCTTTAAAGAGACACTAGTAGGTCAAATGGGTCTAACACTAATCGATTTACAAGAAGAATCCCTTTTTCAAGTGAATCGCAATTCATCTCCAATGAACAACTGAAAAAATAAAAAAATAAATACAGCCACTGGGGTCCTGATGGGGGAGTATTTAATTAGCTCAAGCCCCTCACACACTGTCTAGTTAGTGTGAATCCGTAATCCAGTCTGATCTGGTTTTTACAGTCCATTACATTTTTGTTCAGTTAGCTCTTACTGGATCTGAGAACTTGTATTTAACTAATGCCTGCCGTCACAAGGGGCATCCCTTCTTGGCTTTGAGGACAGGTTCCCTGCACTGTGATAACAACAAAGCATGTCTGTCTCCTGGTCTTCTTCCCAAAGACTGATTCCCACTTAACTGCATCTTAGGAGCACACAGAGGACATTGTCTTGTCACCACCCTGAAAGGCAAATATCTGTTGAGCAGTGGTTCAACAACAGCACAACGGAACAACAGCAGTTGTCTCCGGATCTGGAAAAGTGCTCATGCATTTGAGTTACAACCAGTGTGTGGGTAAAGGTGTATGTGGCAGTAGGGTGGAAGTAAATGAGGCACATTGATGGTACATTTTAACGGGATTATCAGTGGGGAAAGCTACTCGAAAGTTGTTTGTGAGATGGTGGGACTGTGTGTATTGCCTATCTGAAATCACAGAAAGGTAGTATCTGCTGAGACGTTTCATACCTGTTGCTAATTCTAACATGACTGAAATTTGGAGGTTCCTCTCTTTGTTGTGGTTAAGTTTGAGTACTTTTTTCCATGGGAAATTCACAGTCCTTCTGCTCAAAAAATGGAAAAAAAAAATATGTATTGTGGGGATCCAAAAGACAAGATTCTGTGAATAGTCAGAGATCAGAGAAATGGAAGACTCCTGCAATCTGTTTCCTCAAAAAAAAAAAGGTCAGCAGAAATAACAGTGTCTACCCAAGGTGGCTGAAAATATTGGTTCTTATTCAGATGCCAGTACCTATAACAAGCTCAGGAAGCACAATCCATAGAAAGAGAGATGATGGTTATTTTCTTTAGCTCTGACATTGTGAGCGCGACTGCAGACAAATTATATTTGGGGGCGGTGAGAGGAAACAACTGCCAGTATGGGACTACACCTGGAGGCTGTGGTGAAAGGACAGTGCTCTGGGAAAGAAAACGTGGAGAAAATCTCAGAGAGAGATTTGGATGGTGGAGAGCAGGGCAGCACTTGCTGTGACAAGGTGAGCTCAGGGAAGGTTTTGGGTGACTATCTGCAGCAGACTTTGCAGAAAGATATCAAGTATGGTTCAGTTTTTCTATGTTTTGTTTCCCCACCTCTCTGGTAAACAGTACCTCATCATTAAACAAGAGACCTAGTGTTCTATCAAGTTATCGAAAAAAATCTCAAGATTCACAGAAAAAAGTTAAAGTCCCACTTTCCTGGATGAAAATAATTGGAGATTTTTCTTTTCTGTTTTCTAATTATTTTTGAGAGTTAATAGCTCTCTAGCAGTGATGAAAAGCTGATTAAAAGCTGATTGTTGTCTACCCTGAAAATAATCAACAATTTATTACTTTCCATAGATCTCGCATATTTAAGGCAATCATAATTGCCTTCAAGTGAGGCGGCAAAAGTGGGGGGTTCTCCTACTTAATTTCCAACCCTGAACATTTTAAAGCATAATCAAAATTATGCCACTCACCCCCCAGCTCCTCCCGTCAATCGTGAACATGTTTATGTGATCATGAAGTGGCTTGTGCGTGAATGAAGGGGCAACAGAAAACCAAAATGCATCCTAGGCAGATTGGGAACTGAAAGTCTGAAGTTCAGCCTTCTCTGAGCTTTGTGGAAAAGAAAAATATTTTCTTTAAAAAAAAAAAAATAGAGAAGAAAGTTTCTAGCTTTCACCATGAAGAGGACATGCTGTTACTTACTCAAAGTCTGGCTGTGGTCTTCAGTCAGAATAACTGACTAAACTTCCTGTATGGAAACATGTTGTTACTTCAGCTGTGACGGGCACTGGAAGGAGGACCCTCTGACAATTCAGGTGCTTGAGGTTGGGAAATGCCATGCTAACAACCTCTTTTACTGTTTCTGAAGAACAGTTATCAGCTTGCTGTGGCTGCTGCTGTCCTGTCTTGGTAGTGCAGTGACAGGAAGGTGTCTAGGACTGTTCTCCTTACCCATCCCCCAGCACCTTTTGAGGTTTGCTCCTTTCTCATCGCAACAGCAGCCAGAGCTCTATCTGGCTTCCTCATCCCTGTGAACAGCAGCCAGCAGATCACTAACCTGCTCTAAACAGGGAGACCTTTTTTCACCATCGGTCAGTACATAACTCAGGTGGGGTCTCCTTCCCTGCCTGACAACCATTCTCTTGATGCTCATCCACATGCTGCTGCCAAGCAGATGAGCTTCCCAGAGGACAGAGGGAGAGATGCTATGCAAACGAGAAACAGAGAGGGCTGAGAAGGAACAGGGAAGGAGGATTGGGCTGGAAGAGGATAGGATGAAGGAAATACCCTTCTGGAGGGGAGGAAGCCAAATGTAATTTATGGGACTTCTGAAATTATCTTGCATCAGGGCATGCAGCAGCTGGTACTGCTGGAAATGAAAATACCTGAGAGAGCACGTTACCTTATGTATTCATATTGGAATTTGGAATTTTTCTGGTTACAAGGAGAAAGACAAGGGCCTCCAGGAGAGAGGTAGTCACTCCATGCACATGTCAGTGGTCTGCCAGGGCGACTAAACCAGCTAGGGCACGCTGCTTACACATCACAAATGATACGTCTTTCTGAGGTCTGTCCAATTTTAAAATTTCCTTTTTCTTCTGGCAACGTAATGTTTATTCCAGGGTCACAGGACCAACGGCTCAGGAGATAATTAACAGATATATCTATCTGCTCACCTTTCTTCTTGACTCAGTAGTAGGCTGCTGTCAGGAATTAGAAAACCTTACATGATCCCTGGTACCTGAAGAGTATAATACAGTGTATAGCTACAGCCTCACCCAGGGGTCTCAAACTCAGCGAGTGCTAAACGCAACCATGCCATGCCACATTGTGACTGTGGGGCTCCTGTTAGCTCCAAACAAGCAGATACTTCTCCATGGTACAATGTTGAGCAGAGATCAGAGTTCAGGACTCAAGACCAGTGCCATCAGTGTTGGAATAGGAGGTAAGTTATCCCCAGCTCACTGCTGTGTACAGTGCGGGAGCACTCCGTGTGGTGGTCAGTACTTCCATCCGGCATGATGTTGCCAAACCATAGAAAAGCAAATACAACCTTGAGATTGGTTCTGAATATGCTTTTGTTCATTTAACTAGGATCAAGACTGAACACGATTAGGCTCTTCTTTAAAGTGCAATTGTTTAGTGACCCAGCTCCAACTCTTCATGCCATACAAAGGCCTTGCTAGCTTATTAGCAGTATTTTGCCTCTGTCATTTATTTACAGAAAAGGAGGAATTATACTACACCTTTTTTTTTTTTTTTTTTTTTTTTCCTTTCAGTAACTTCCTGAACTGATGGGTCAGGAACCCAGTTCTGGAATTTTCCTCTTCAGTAAAGCAACGATTTTCTAAGATAACTTGAGGAGCGGGTTCCAATAAGCAAACAATGTTTTCTAACACTGAGTTAAAAGCTTGTCCCATAGCATGAAAGTCAAGTGACAAAACAAGATCAAGAAGTTGGGTTATAGCTCTCTGGTCTATGTATCTCCCCTTTTGTGCAAGTTTTGTTCTTTACTGTTGCCACAAGAGATTCTGTATGCTAAGGGCAGAATTTTCAACCAATTCCAAGCTGACTGTGCTATCTTTGTACAAAAATGGGAATATCAAAAACATTACCTTTCAATTTGCTAGTAGTTATCCTACATACTGACAGGGAGAACAGAGATAGCATATCACAAGATATTTTGCTGTGGGCTTATGTAGTTGGTTACACAGGTGCTAAAAATGTGCCTTCAGCTCATAATTACACTTCTGGAAATTTAGTGCTGTATTTATGAAATGCTTTTCATTAGAATCTTTTAACAATTAGCTAATGAGTCCCAAGTGGAACAATTATCCCATATAACCTGGCAGTTGGGATTCTTCAATAGCCAATGTGCATTCACTGCTCATAAAGCATGTTTGTGTTATAAAAGCAAAGCTGGCTATTTTGTGCTTTCCTCTTGGAGCCTTTCATGAATTGAAACAAAAGCAGAGACTAGATTACATTGGTGACACAGAAATGGACAGACCTTGTTGGAGTCAGGGCCTAATACAGTTTAGGAAAGCATGAGTGCACATGTAACTACTTACTGGCAAGGAGGTGTTCTGGGGAATAACAAGAGAATATAGTGTTCTAACACAATAGAATCAGAAAGAACCAAGTTTTGTTGCATGAGGACCCTAAGAACAACCCAAAAGATATCTAAATATAACACAAGCTGACCCTGTCTGCATTAAAAAAAAATTCACTGTGTCTAGGAGTTATTTGCAGCTTCTTTCTGCCACAGTTTTCCTCCACTAACCTCTGACTTGATGACTGTCTGTGGTCAGGGTACTGAGGTGGACAATGTGAACAGAGACTATTTACCTTTCATTTATATTCCGGTGCTTTTTTTGCTCCAAGGCATAAAGGAGATGTAGTCCTGTTGCAGACCCTGAGCAAATATGTAATCCAACCCTATGGATGGAGAAGGGAGCCTTCACCATGCCATAGGTGTTCAGTTTTAAAACAACTCTGTCAAAGCAGGCTCCATGCGTTTTTTGAGCAGCTTGTGTCTCTAGATTCCCACACTTCAATACAGAAAGTTTCTCCTCATGCACACACTGAATTATCTTTGCAGGGCACTTAATTTATTTTTATGCTATTTGCAGTGGCTACAGAGAACCACTTCTTCATGTCCTTCTTTAAAGCAAGCCTCTTCAAGGAGATCGTTAGCATGTCTCCAGTAAACTCTCTTTTCTTGACTAAACAAATACAGCTACTTCAACATTTTTTTACTGCTCACACTTGCTGACTCTCTTAATTTTCATATTATTTCCTTGGGATTGCCTTTTGTTCTTAATTTGAACAGTCACCCATAGTCTGCGGTCATCTACTTCTTGCACGTGAGTCCTGGGCTGGCCACCAGGCACCCAGAACAGATCTGAGACCCTCCAGTGCATTATCCAGAGGCACAAACTGACATGAGGCTCCCTCCTTCATCTCTTTCCTCCCTCCTTTCCCCAAGCAGTCTCTGCAAAACAACCTACCATCTCACCTGGGACCCTGGTGAGTGGGAAGAAAGGGGAATGACCTGCTCTATAGCTGTTGGGTTAGTTATCTTTCCCTTCCATGGGAGAAGTTAAATTCCTCCGTCAATTCAGGGCATAGAAAACAGTGTCATTGCTCGAGATAATTTGTGCAACAACTTCACTGTTTTGCTACCTGGCAGGCAAATTTTACAGTAGGGGAAAATGCATATTTGCCTCAGAAACTGAAGAGATTTCCTTCAAAGACCTTTCCCTCCACATTTTTGGCGTGCTGCCAGCTCTACGTGAGTACTGCTCTGCTGCTGCGAGGTCAGTTGGGAGTGGAGCTGGGCACTGTCTCTGCTCTGCCTCCTCTTTGAACAGGGTTGTAGCAATTCCTGTGCTTTTTTGAACACAGTGCCTGCAAGTCTGCCCATCTCTTAAGTAGGGCATAGACCAGGGGGTGTGGAAGATTTTGAGCTGTAGTAAAGGACTGAAAGAACCTAGATAATCACAATGAAAAATTCTCTCTGATAAATGTAGTTGAAAGAGTTGAAAAGTTGGGCTGTAATGAGGAGATATCCTGTGTTGGCTGTCCAAGTTGTGAAGTCTGTGCAACCTTAAAAATGAAATCTGGACGACAATACTCACTTCTTCAGGAGATTACTTTGGCAGAAGGGTTATTTGTGGGATGGTGATGAATAAGAAATAATGCTGTATGGAGAAAAGGGTCTATTCTGCCCCTGCTTTACAGTTAGAATAGCTGCACTTTACTCTCTGAGCAGTCCTGTTGGTCTTGGTGGACTTTCTCCTGGAAGAAAGATGGGTATTCACTTTGAGTTGAAAGAGCAGATTCTGAAAGTTTTCCTAAAAATTCCATTTCTAAATGAGATTCTTGATGCTCAGTTATTTGTGCCAGCATGACTCATATGCTTCATTTGTAAGACTACTACTTCTTGCCATGAAAATACACTTGAAATCTGTAAGTTCTGGTGTCCACAGGTCCCCAGAATATATAGTGAAGTTAGAGTATATGAAGAAGCTACTGTTCCATTGCCTGGAGAGGACCTGAACTAGCCCCTGTAATATGCATTGCAACAGGTTCTGAGTAGAAACCTGCCCCAAACACATGGCACATAGGATATCCATCTGTGTGTGGATGGTCCAGCTGCTGGTGCAGTCGATACCTCATGCTATGTGTATATAATAGCAGTTCAGTACTCCCTTCTTAGGAGGCTGTGGGTTTTATTTCTTTTAGCTCTCACTGGCCTTGTTTTCTTTTCCTCCCTACCTCTCCCAGTTGCTGTTAAGAGAGATTTTGAAGTATTCCTGTGGAAAGGATTGACTAGTGGTGACATACTGAGCAGCTGCCAGGAGAGACTGATGTAATAAATGGAAAGTGAGGTCATAAAAAACACTTTAAAATTGCAGGTGAAGTGTCTTGGGAGTCTGCTGGGGTCTGAGAGGTGCTGCTGACTGCTGCAGTCCGCTGGTGGTTTTTTTTTCCCTATTTGTTAAAAGTGAGGAAGCACACTTCCAGTTTGCTGCCACCTTGTTCAGCTGATTTTCTTGCAGTCTGAAGAGCCTGCTCACTCCAGTTCGTCGTATGGAGCTTGATGTGGTTAGACCCCCCTCAGTGATACCTGTGGGGAAGTAAATGCAGCAGAAAAGTTCACATTGACTCTGGGAGTAAAAGTTAGAGGAGCTGGGCCAAATAAAAGTTTTGCTTTCTTGCACTGTGAGAATAGCCTTGCGTTACTACACGCAAAACTTTGTGTCCTTCCTCAGTTTGCATAGTGTCTTCCAACCTGGTGTAATTGTTACTCAGTGTGAGTAATGATGGTCAGAACTGAGACCTTTAAGGACCTGACATGTCCCCATGTGATGCACCGGCCAGGAAAACGAGCAGAATATATCTAGAGGGAACATGAGGTGCAAGCTGGAGGGTTTGTTATCTCTGTTTGTGGTATCGATAAAGATTGTCTCTGCTTACTGTACCTTCTGAGGTTCGCTTCGAAATACCTGTTGTTGTTGGCAGCAATGCAGAGAAGAGCCGCATGATGGATTTAATAGTGAAACCTTCCAAGGAGAGGCTTCCTCCGTCTCACTTATGTGACAGTCGGGGCGTGGTGGCAGCTGCCCGCAGCGACGGTGGGCAGTGATACTGGGGAGCGGAGGGTGCTTCCGTTTGCTAGCAAGAGCCCTAACGAGATCAGATGCCTAGAAGCAGAAACTGGACAAATTCAGGTTACAGATCGGGTGCAGTGTTTGAAGTGAGGTTGATTAACTGTTGGAATAACTTAGCTGTGGTGCATTTACTGCCAGGCGGAGTCTCCAGACCAAGCTAAAGCTGCCTGGCCTGGTGCAGAGATTTCTGGGTGAGTTGAGGGACTAAATTGAGGATCTAAAGTGGGTGATTTCCCTTGGGCTGGCACACTTCTGTGGGCTCACAGGGGACGTTGAGGAGCTGGGGACAGGCCTGTGAGGCAGTGCGGGAAGCCCACCAGCCCCACAGCCGGGCTCTCCAAAAGGAGGGCGAGCAGAGGAATCCTGTGACAGCAGCGTGTTAATATGATTAATGACAAAACTTAATTTGTACGGACAGTTCATTCTCGCACAAAGGAGCGCTGGCAAGTGAGAGGCTGTGCGGCAGGCGAGGGGCTCGGAGGGGATCTCTCTGAGGGCCAGGATGGCTCCGGTGGGGAACAAGGAGCGGGGATCAGCGGAGCAATTGGTGCACGTTATACGGATGAGATTTAATGAGGTTTCCGAGTCATGACAAAAGTTGGAAGCGTTTAATAGCTCGCCGCTAAATTATGCATGCGGCCTGCGTCGGGCACA
>NW_010124415.1:0-12695 GCF_000699245.1 Pterocles gutturalis
TGGGCTTGGAAGAAGCACTCCTTAAACACCTCACTTCTGCGCTGTGCTAGAGCAAAGTGTGAGCTGAAGCATTTAATTACCGAAAGAAAGGTCTTGTAAAATAGGGCCACCTCCTTGCTAGAAGCTCCCCACAGTTCTCTTCTCCTGGGCTTATTGCTCAGGAGCATGGCCTGCATACGAGCACACCAACTGGCAGCCTGGTTCCATGGGACTGTACACTTGATCCCCTTTTCCCACCCTTGTTCCTCCCTAAACCAGTTAGATCACTCTTTTTCCCTGACTTTGATTCCTCCCCTAATCCATCCCATAGGATACAGCTTTTAGTAAGACACTTACTCAGTGTATACCATGGGGCATCATACACTGGGTGTGTGGAGAAGGATGATCATGTTGTACTTTTTATCCTTGCAAATTGCGTTAATTAAATGTGCTTTTTTAATGGTTGTGAGATATTGCCAAAGGCTTGGTTGAGAAAAGGCTTAAAGACGGGAACACAGAGGTCTGTGTTATTCCAGGGTATGCTAGAAATGAAAAGGAAAGAGAGACATAGGACTGTCCGGAGAAGGATACTGTCTGGGGACTTGGGACATCTGGGTTCATTTGAAAAGTACTTGAAAATCTTTATACTATAGGAAAGACCTGTGGTCTCTGCATCATGAAATGAGCCTCCAGGAGGACATGGGACAGGATAAGGCCAGAATCCTGGACCCATGATACTATGTGCTACCACGTGCTACCACGTGCTACCACACATCCTTTGTACCATACTGCACAAAATTCAATACCTGCCCTGTTGCTCTGGGGGACTGTAGTCTGTCCATCTTCCTCATTTTGGGCATTAAACCCAGGTATTGATATTTCTTTCATCTTCTCCCTTGAGGTCACTACTACACTTGCTGAATTCATCACTAAGTGCAAACTATATTTATATGACAGCAAATCAATATAACTTTCCTGTGTCAATTTACTCTGTTGTTCAGCTAGCAAGAAAAGGAAGCCTGTCAGGTCCTTGCCAAAGGGCATAGTAGTTGCCTCTTTCTCATGGTTCAGCATGGATCTTTTGCCTTGCTTGAAGCCAGACACCAGAGCAGCAGTTTCCTTTTTTTCCCCTCAAAGATGAAGAAAGAAAAAAAAAAAAAAAGGGCAAAAAAAAAAAAAAAAGCTGTATTCTAACAAGTAGTTTGGGTTGTTTTTTTTTTTTTTCTCAGTAGTTCATCTTTAACTTTTAACAATCAACCTGATCCCCTTCTATATTCCATGTTTTCCATAATCCATACGCATGTATAAGGCATGAAAGTTAAAGAATGGACGACAAATATAACGCCCAAACACAGCTAGTAATATAGGGAGGCAGAATGTTGGTCTATCTGTGCCTTGCAGTTGTGAGATGGTGGCAAAACCCTACTGTGAAGGTAGGCTTTGAGCAATCTAATGGGGTGTTTGTCGGCGGCTGGAAATAATAGTCCCAAAATAGCAATCTAAAACTATCTGATAGCTCTAGATTGGAAACAGGACTAGCAGATCTCAAATTAGACAATGAAGACACTTCTGTTCTTAGGAGATTCATAAATTCCTCAAAGACTTCCTAATTTTCCTGGCTGTGAGTCACCTTGGTCTTTGCATACCATAACGTAGACTTCAGAGGGATAGGGCTCAGTGTTGTAAATTGAGTACAACCAGGAGAAAATAAAGATTATGCACTCTACAGAATTGAATATCCATAGAAATGTATCCTTTGCAGCAATCTTTCATTAAACTGTTAACTAGCTTGTGTGGCACCTTTGCATTTGGAAACCACTGGAGATCCCAGGGCTCTCTACTGTACTACTAATTACTACAGTCTTTAATCAAGCATCAGTTCCCAAGCAGTCCCAAATCCTTAAAAATTTCATCTTCAATCTTGGTATCACTCCCAAGTCTATTGTGAAAGTTTGGAAAACTTGAGAGCCCCAGGCTGACTTGGGATTTTCATACCTTCTATGCTGAGGTGGATGGAGGATTCTGGAGATTAAGAGACAAGATTCAAATGCTAGGAGCTCTGGGGAAAAAAACTAACAAACAAACAAACAAAAACCACAAAAAAAAAAAAAAAGATGTCCTTGTATAAGGGATATCAATTTTTCCCATGTTGCCTGAGTCCAGGCTGAGCCCTCCAGGAACACAGAAGCCCAGCATCCCAGGCATTCTGTGGGGATGAACAACCCAAGGGCCACAACTGAACCTGACTGAAACTCAAATGCTGGTCAGATCTGACTAGCTTACCACTGAAGAGCCTCTCTTTCCAGCACACCTCCTGTCAGATCTTTTAAAATTAAAGTTTGGTTATATCAAAGCAACTGGAAATTCAGTTTCAGCCAGCAGTGGTTTTGACCTCCTTTACATCCATTTTACTTATATTGAGAGTCATTCCTGACATGGTGATTGGGGAATGATCAGTACCAAAATACAATTAAGCTGCAGTTGATTAACCTGAGTATTATCCTGATAATTATTTATTATGTAGAATAACATTGCTGAACCTTTATACTGACTTGCTAAATCCATCCCATGCATAGATTTGAGATATGTGAAACAGTCTGTTTTCATTAAAATTTAGTAACCGTGTCTTTACAATTTTTCTAGCAAAAAATCTCCTATCTTCTATGGGAGAAGATGCTGGCAGGACAGCAAACATCTGCTTGTGTAGAGGAAGCCAACAGATGTGACCCAGCAGGCTGATGATCCCTTTTTCCACTCCTTGTTATCTTGCCCATGTCTCGCAGCTCAGCAAAGGAGTCCCACACGGAAGGGATGAAGCAGACTTTTACTGCTGGCCAAATCTGTTCTTATGCAGTGAAGAGGACTTAGGGGCAGCCTTTAAAAGCCATTTTTTTTAGTGCGAGTTTAATATTTAAGCATGCTGAAAAATTTGCCCTAAGTATTATTCAAGCTAATGCGAAAAATTAGTCTCAGTGAACCCAAGTGTTAACTTTGGTTTGTTGCAGCATACAAGGGGACAGTGTAGTCTGTAAATGCCAAAATAATTATAAAAGAAACAATAATGCAGTCCCCAAGCCTCAGCTCTTCTTACAGTGTACTTGTTACTCCTGGGTTTCCCATTCCACTCATTTTCATGAAGGTTTTTCTCCATTCACCTCACAGCAGCAACACCTGCAAGAAGGATGGGAGGAAGCGCATTTGCAACACAGGCGACACAACACGGTAAAGGTGGACTTGAAAGCTGTTGTAATTTAAGACCAAACAGAAGTGCAGAGGCTAAATGGATTTGGACAGTCAGGCCCTTCCCTGAGGCCCTAACGCTTCATGTGAAAATTTAAAGAGTGTGCAAATGTGGTTTTGGGGTTTTTTTCTTTTGTCCCAGGTCAAGATAAAGTACTTCAGCTTGGCTTTACCATTACAGTGACTCATGAGATATGTAGAACCACCATGACTTAACAAGATTCGATGGTGAGGTACGCTTGTTTATTTACTTCATAAAGGATGAGGTCAGACAAAACGGGCAGGGAGACACACCCATTGAGTCACAAGATTCAGAAAGGACCCCTTGGTCTCTAAACTCCTTCTCAGAGAGGAGCCCAGGTACAGCTGGCTTCAATCCTAGTCCAAGTCTTGGTCAATGGTTAACGTCTAAAGGATTATATATGTACAAACAATCCTTTACGTCAGTTAGCTATATTTAGCATGCTGTTAATCACTTACTGAGAATCTGCTACAGCAAGGAATCTCTCAACCTCAAGGAGTAACCTTGAGAGTTGTCCCTATGCAAGAGGAGATCCTGGCGTGTAGCCCGCTGCCGTGCAGGAGACCTCAACGGGCCCTGGGCTGTCCATTATTTATGGGGTAAGTTGATTGATTTATAGTCATATTTGCAAACTAGCTGTATTTCTGCTGGTGCAAGCTCAGATAGCCCTCAGCTGTTGATCAAGATGGGCAAGATAGCCCTTGGCTACGGTGTTGCTGTCTCCCCCAATCTGCTTGAAGCCTGATGCAGCTATCACAACCAGACTCATTCATTATGGCCACCACTGGTGGTTATTGCTTGAACAGGGTTGAGGGAGATAAAGGTCATGTTGGGGAGGGAGCACACCATCACACCCCTATGGGGCAAGGTGAGCACCTCTCGGGGTCTCCCCACTGACTGAGGAGGGTCTCTGCCTGGGGTACGAGACACTGTGGGATGCAGGGGAAGAGCATCTTTGGATTGCACAAGACCATTAAGACATGTTTAGGGGACTTAGCCAAAGGCAGAGAAAGGAAAGCATTAGCAAGGACTGGGGAGAAACAAACGTGGGAAAATAGAGGGATAAGGTGATAAAGTGGCTGGTTAAGTGTAAACAGGTTGCTGGACACTTGTGGGGCCTTGCCCTGTGCCTCATGAGTGGTACCTGTTCTGTCTTCTAATTTTAAAACTCATTGAAACTCTCATTTTCTGGATGAGAGACTCTCTGTGTGCATACAGGAGGAGGGTCTGAGTGTGGGAACTGGAGTGGGACCAGGGTCATGGGGCCATGTGTCTGTGGTGCAGCAGCTGGAGCAAGCGTGGGTATGGGAGTGGGCCTGTGATCATCAGTGAAGATCACACTGGACCAGCCAGACATGGCCTGGGAGCAAGGGGGGACTCAGTGAGGACAAGATCAAAGGAGACTTGGAGAGGCCAAGGGAGTCCCAGATGGCTTTCTGTGTGAATGAGATGGTCTTTAACAGTAACAGGCATGGAGCTGTGGCCTTGGGTGCTTGTATGTCTGAGTGCCACCAACTGGGGAGTCTGAAATCCAGAGGCAGCTACTGGGCAAACAGAGTGAGCCCAGCTGCTGGAGGGATCCAAACTGTACATATATATGTGTGTGTATGTATCTATATTCCCACCGACTGTTGTCCTGCTCAGACAGAGAGGGAAGCAGGATGAGGCCATTGGTGCTGTGTTTGTGTGAGTGCTCTGAGCACCTGTGACCTGTGTGGCCAGCTGTGTACGTATGTATATATGTGGTGTGTAGGTGTGTTCTGTGTGTGTGTGTCTGCAAGGAATACCTGCTCAGCCTGGCTGCTGGTGCGACCTGGGGCATGGAACTGCCCCACTCTCACCTCGCTTGGGCTGCTGAATCCAGCCTCCCTTAACAGCAGCCATCACCACTGACATGACAACACCTCTAGGTACAGATGGGAGCTGCTTGACCCATCTCTGGCAGCCCAACATCACTGTCCAAGTGGAAGAGAAGGAAGGGAAAGCACAGCTATAAAAAGCGAGGATGTGGTAGCAGCTGCAACCATCAGCCATGAGCCCATTCATCTGTGGGTTTCATAGCCCCTCTTCCCTTCCTTTCCCCTCCATCTGCATCCTAGAAAGCTCCTGTCTTCATAAAGGAAAATGTGTAATTACTCCTCAAATCTAGACAACACTTTCCTCCCTCCCTCCTTCCCACCTTCTCAAACCTAACCTGTGATCAAACCCACCCACCAAAGTCAGATGTCTTTCCAGGGATGAACTTCCACATAGTGTTGGAAGCATTTTTTCTATTTCTGTGGTGGGTGAGAATAAAAAATTAATGCGGCTTGTTCCACATAGAAACATCAGTCACGCACTGTGTGTACACTAGATTCACAGGGTCATAGAAATTAGAGATTGGAAAGCCCAGGGGAGGGAGCTGCTCCGGCTACAGAGCTGTGCAAAATTGTTCTCTGCATCATATTAAAGCGAGGAAGGGCTTTGGGCACTCCCGAACTCTCATGTCAACCTCATTTTCTTGTCACCTTCTTACTCAAACATAGGTGTGGGTATTGTCTTTTCCAAAGCAAGTAGCTTATTAATTTTAATGAGCAAGCAAGATGAGTGCTGCTGAGGAACACGCGCCAGTTCAAACATTGTTATTACGTAACCAAACATGTAGTCTTGCTTTTGTTTATCTTACCATGCAACTTAAGTGGAAAAAAGTCACGATCAGTTACTTCAAAGCCATCTTTGATGACAAGCTCTTCTCTAATCACTGATTTGTTAATACCAGATCTAAAGCAGCATTACAGCTGGCTTACTGCTGCTTTAGTGAAGAATTCTCCTAGCTTTAGTGCACAGAAATAATGTGACCTAGAGTATTTTCCAGTCTACATCTGGGAAATTTATTTCTAGACCTATTTTTTTTTCTCTAGTAACATCTCAGACACTCTGTCGTACACCAAGGCCCAAGCTGTGGGTTAACAGCAGGTCTCCACCATTGCCCCAGCACAACCACTCACCACGCCTTCCTGGAGGGATTCTGCCCACACCATGTATCCCTGCCCAGCCCATCCCACCAGCTGTAAGGGACTGCAACATGTTGTTTTAACCTTTATATCTGTCACCAAAAAAACCCTTTTCTACTCTATCTAGCTTAGTATAGTGCTTTTCTACTATTCAATATAAACGTATTTCCGTACTAAATTAAGCTACGTGACTAACATCTGACAGGTGTGGTTCATTGTTTTTCCTCATATTTTTTTCCGGGGGATGACTTCCACATACAATTAGTGTTTTGTTTTGTTAGTGTGTTTAACTTAATGCAGCATGTACAGCCCTTGCTATGCGTGCAATGCCCTTTGAGGAGAAACATTTATCTCGAAAACTGCACGGTGGCACAGCTTGCGTGCTTCTGTGACATTCAAGAGAGACGAAATGGTTAGCCAGTGCTGATCAGACAAGCCTGACTTTGAAAAGGTTCTTCTACATTACTATATTTATTTGGTTTGAGCCACGGAAAAATGCATTCTTGTCAAATGTTACTTTTAACAGGCTTTGCCTGCCATTCTTCTTGAGGGCTGGAAATGCAAACACAAGCCTAATAGACACTTCAACCCAACCAGCAACATTTATTTTCTGAGTCTAAGTCTAATTTCACCTTCTGGTTTATTCCTGACTATCCTGGGGGGATAGCTGAAATGAAATAAAATGAAATGATGCTAATAAATTCAAAATCAGTTAATACACACATTTTCAAGTCTTTGCTTGGGAAAAGCTGAGGATTTTCAGCTGAAGTGGCTGGGAATAGATGGCACACAAGGCACCATGGGATCAAGATGCATGAAGGTAAATCAGGTGAATTTCACTGTTGTGACTTTCCGCAGGTGACACCTGAATTGCCAAGAAGAGTCATTTATGTCGAGGAGATTGGATATGATATGGGTGTATGAAACACCTAAAAAGTACACCACATCTGTCTCTCTTTGCCATATACTTATCTTTATCCTCTTTTTATGTGCTTATGCCATTCATTTGTTCTGCAGTAAATTACTGATGGCTGATGAATGTTCCTACATGAATCTGACTTCCTGTATCCTCACAGATACTACGGTTTTATCTGTTTTAATATCCTTACAGTGTTTTATTCTTATTTAGTGTTTGTTATTCCTCTCAGGCTTTATATTGTCCTTATAGCAAAAAATCACATTTATCAAAGGGAACAAAAGCAAAAAAGTATTTCGTAGCTTGGATTGGTTTTTATGTGAGTTTGCTTGAGCTCCAGATTTGCCAAATATTTCTGCAAATTGAGCTTTTGGTGTTTAGTGTGTGTGTTTTTATGTGCCACAATACTGAAAGTTTTTTCTGCCTTTCTCTGATATTTATTGAGAGCAGGTTGTGCCAAATCACAACCTTCACCCACAGCCGACACTCCCATATACTGCACTGGTGAGCACTACAAGGTGAAAAACGTATTTTTAGGTAACAGTTTGGCCTCAAAAGAAGTTGTGCTCTGATGTCAAAGCTTATCTCAGATGTGGTCCTGCACCCAGGTGCTGAGAAGCAGATGCTGAGAGCCCCAGCCGCTACGTCAGTACCACCGAGCTCTTGCAGCTCCTCGCTGTTTGAACTCCAAGAGCCACCAGGGAATGATGTTGGATTCCTTCTTGTTTCTTTCCTCTTTGCTGTTAACCCATTTCAGTTCCAGAGGCTGGTTCTGTGAGGTATGGAGGCTGAGGATGTGATCTAAGACCCTGTTTTAAACCTCTGAGCTCTTACCAGTTGCCTTTAGTAGGCTTTGGATCAGGGGAGACTAACAAAGTTCTGTAACATCTGCCAGAACTGCAGGGCATTGTTTGCCAAAAAAATAAAACCAGACTACACAAGATAAAACTGTCTATCAATTATGGCAACATCAATTGCCATCAGATAGCATTATAAAGTTTGTTCTCACTGTGTATAATATGCTACTGCAGCAAGTTATGTAAAGTAAGGGCGGTGTCTCTTACACGGTCAAATACAGAACATCTCGTATATCTTCAGTGGGTACAAGATAACGTGTAGACCACCTATCTCTCTTACCAAGCAGAATAAACAAATTGTGTAGAGTCAATTTGTGGTCAATATTCTTAGTTTCACGTTTATGAAATTTCATTGGCCATATTTAATCTCTTTCACAGATAGTTGTGCCAATCAATCAATATGTCTTCGTACATATATAATGAAAAAGAATTATTAGCTACATAAAAATATACAGATTTGCCCATAAATCACTTTTCTTGTAGCAGGATCCATCTGCATGGGGTTTGGTCTTGGACTGGGGACACAACTGGCAAGGCCAGTAGTCACTCCTGCTATGTTAGTTGTGACAGCAATTATCCAGCGACATTTTGGGCTGTGCAAAGAATGGTCCCCTTTGACAGAACTAGTGAGGGAAGCTGGGGATGGGGCATTAGCTGGCCATGCTCCTGCATCCTCTTTCCTCCCATTAGGAGCACAGTGCAGTGGTAGCACTCAGCACATCTTTCAGAGCAAACCAGATGACAATTTATTTACACAGGCGAGGAAAAATAGCTTCTTGGCAACTGCATACATGCCAAATGCTGATTTTCTATTTTAACTTCTTCTTCTTGGCCTAGACACAATGGCAATTGGCTTGTTTGAAAGATGACAGATTACCTACTGAAGGGAGAGCAAATGAGGGGAGAGCAAACGCAAGCCCGAATCTGCACCCTCCCAGTGCAATGCCTAACCTTACATCTTACTGAAATACTTGAAATTGGTTCTGGGCCCAAAGAGCTTTTAAAATAATCAAAATTATTTCTTTTTAATTGCAAATCTGTAATAACTATAAAATAGAAATGAAAAGCTGGACAATCCAGGAAAACAAGGAAGAGTGTGGAAACCAGTTCCAGGCTGAAGCCCGAGCTGATTTTGAGCATCCACAGAGCAGGTGCCTCCTCCCTTTGCTGTTGCAGTTAGTTAGGAAGGGACAAGAAATGAAATCCATAAAAGGTGAATCGTTGGTTATTTACCAGCAATTAGCACTGACTATTAAAACTGCCAAGAGTGACTAAGCCAGAGTTCCTAGCACTATATTGTTTAGGAAGTTAAGAGGAGGCTGGAAAAAAAAAAAACCAAAAAAACCCCAAAAACCTCCAGCCAACCTTCAAAAAATAGCCAAGAGACAACATGGTGTGAGTACCACAGTCTCACACCTCCTTCGCCCATGGCACCTGGGTCCAGCCCTTTTGTAGCTTTAGGTTAAACAAATTACAGCTCCTCTGCCTCTACCTTGGGATGAGGCTTTCTGAGATGGGGGAGCCATAGTTCTGCCCACATTTGGTTTACCAGTGTGTGTAACAGGAAAAGGCGGTGAAATTGCTTCATTTCTCCTCTTTTCTGATCAGTGCCAGTGATAATGATTTCCTTGTTATCGCTTGTAGACTCCAGCATGCTGCTGTGTTGATGCACAGGAGGGCTCAAATAAAAAAGGGGTTGGTTCCAGCACAGCATGTTTATAACATATCTACTGACAAGACAAAAAACCCTGTTCTACATGGCCTGTAAAACATATGTTAAAAATTCTGCCTCATAGACCAGCTTTAAATTATTCATTTTTAATTCCTTCAGCCTTGAAGTGCCTTTAAACGTTGACTACTGAGAAACAGTCCTGCCACTGAGGGAACAGCTATAAAATAAAATACTGGCTACTTAAAAATATAGAGAAAAATGCTTTACCTAGACACAGTTTATGAGTTTTAAAGTATGAATAATGGGCTGGATCCCCGCTTGGTGAAAGCTGATAGAGCTCCTTTGATGTCTGCACAGTTATCCCCCATCAGCAGCTGAAAGCCCTGGCCCAGAGTTTAGAATAGATATTGTCTCTACGTAAGAAGACAAGTGAGATTTGCATGGTTAGTTCAAACTACTTCATATTCAGTGAGCTGTTGAGGAAATACTGTCTGTGAAACAAATCCTGGATTCTTTCCCAAAAAATGTCTAAATGACACTTACTAGGGAAATGCTACAGCATGAAGAGGAGTGGATCCAGTCCTCTGGGTTGGACCCTGATCTAATTACTGTGGCATCACTGGAGAGCCCTTGCTACGTGCACTTCGCTGGGGTGCATTGGTGAAGTCGAGAGCATCCAAAGGAGTTAACCAAGTGTAACACTGATGAAACAAAGAGAAATATGTTCCACACTTGCTGTTTCAAGAGGATTTGGTCTTATTCTCTGCTCTTGGCTCAGCCAAGCACTAGCAGAGACATGATGAACTTCTCCATACTCTCCACTTCTTCATGCTCTACCATGCTGTGTCATAGGCACCCCAGGGCAAGCACCCTCTTATTCTGCCTTGCTCCACAGAAAGGAGCTTTTCTGACCAAAACCAGCCATTGCAGAGCTCTCTTCCGTATCTCCTCATTGCACCCTGTAATCAAAGCTGCTGTGGCCGCTCAGAGGGGTGCACCATTCCTTAGCCCTTGTATACCGCAGAGAAACAGTGCAGAGATAGGACTGAGAATGCAAAGAAAACTTCATGTTATCCTCTACTCCCTTTCTTCAGTCATACAATCAAATAATGGTTTGGGTTGGAAGGGACCTTAATGATCATCCATTTCCAACCCCCCTGCCATGGGCAGGGACACCTCCCACTAGCCCAGGTTGCTCAAAGCCTCATCGAGACTGGCCTTGAACACCTCCAGGGATGGGGCATCCACAACTTCCCTGGGCATCCTGTGCCAGTGTCATCATGATTAACTATCATTAATTAGGACACTACTGACTGCAGGGTGCTTTCCATGATACAACTTGTAGACACACTAATAAAACTTTATATACTGTATGATTAGAAATCACCTGTTTTACTAGAATCATCCTTTTTCTCTGTTTAACTCATGGACAGACCAGGTGTGGTACAACAGGTAGTGAAATGCAGAGTGCTCACTCTTCCTTCCTCAGTCACTGGTGCTTTTACAAGGTTTCCTTTGGAGCCCTCATCACCATCTCACTCCCTCCATCACCTCAAAAATGCTTGAGAGAGATCCCCAAACCTGATGCATAGCTTTTTGCTGGTGAGCTGTTCCCCAGGGATTTTTTCATAAACAGACCCACTCACCCACAATCAACAGGAAGGAAATGAAGCAACAAATTCAAGTGAATTGCCTGAAGGTATGAGAGTATCAAGTCAAGAGGGTTACAGAAACTGTCACAGGTGATCAAATCGGAGCTCCTCCAGGGCCCTATCCCACCTCCAGCAGAGTGCCAGGCAGCTCCTGGGAAAAAGCCACGAAGAGCTATTTAACACACTGTTTCCCCCACACAGTGTTTCCTTGTGTTGTTGTGCCTAGTTGTTTTTTTCCCCTCATTACTTTAGATTAAATCCCTTCCAAGCCCTGTTTATGAAGGATGTAACACTATGTTGCTCTGAAGTTATCGAGGGGGAGGACTTAACGACGGGGTGAGTCCCTCAACGGTTTCGTATGGGTTTATGCTCCTAAGCAGCAGCTCAGCCTGTCACAGGTACTCACACCCGAATGCAAATATCTGCACAGCGCGACACATGATGTGACACTGGTCTAAATTCACACTTCGGCTTTTACTAATATAACTCTATGGAAACAAGCTCAGTGATGATTGATGACTTACAGCTCCTACATAGCGCGTTACAGTTTCAAGTGGAAGTATGTTGTGCTAGCTGTGATAAACCAACAACGTGGGCAGTTCAGTGAGTAGATTAATAACCTATAAACTCCTATGCTTCACAAAAAGGAGTTATGCACTGGCTGTCCAGCGTTAAGGAACATGTTTTTCAGAGCTCAGGAATACGTTCTCCCCCCTGATGTGTGCTGGGGATGTCACTGTGCATGTCACACTGCCTATGGGGGGACTGCAGAGAAGACCTGAGAGATCATTTGTGTCTTTGGAGATGGTATAACCTCCTCACTTCTTGTCTTGGCTCCAGTCTTTCAACATTGACACTAAAAAAGCCAGCGTTATGTCGTTAAATAGTTTTAGCAGACACTTTATCAGTCGAATGCATCTACCTGGGGGATTCTTTAACGATGCTGTATTCTTTTTAATTCTACAGCATTTTATAGTCACCTTAAAAATGTCTGATGCTGGACTGAGAGAAGGTATAATTTACTACATGCTACTTTTTATTATTATTACTATTAATGATGCAAGGTATCTTTTCTCCTCTGAGAAGCATGGAATTTCTTTTCCCTTTCCCTGCTGTGATCACTTCTGGGATTCACACACCCCAACTTCAGAGTTTCAGGGTGGGGGTGAGAACACAGGTGGGTGGCGACCCTCTAGGGACATAATGTCGGGAGCGGCGATTTCACCCCAGTGACACTCCGGGGCGAAGTTTTCCTTGGCGACCGCGACCCCCACCCCCTCCCCACGCCCCCGCGGACGGCACCTCTCTGCCGCGCATCCCCCGCGGGCGCGCAGCCCGGCTCAGCAGCTCGGGGAGGGGGTGTG
>NW_010124416.1:0-1707 GCF_000699245.1 Pterocles gutturalis
CCCCAAGGCGGGGGGGACTGTCCCCATGTCCCCTCACTTCTGGCAGGGGTGGTCCTCGGTGCGGGGCAGGGTGGGGTCCTGCGAGACGTCAGCGATGATCTGCGTCAGCTCGCTGCCAGGAAGAGTAATTAACGCCCTTAATTACCCCGGGCTCTTAACAATCCTCATTAATTAACCCTAATTAGAGCCCTTAACCCTAATAACAGCCCTATTAATTACTCCCACACTAATAACTCTTCAATTATTCTCTCTTATCACTTTCCCTTATTAGCTACCCACTAATTACTCTCTAATAATTATTAATTACCCTAATTACCCCCTTATTATTAATTACCTGAAACCCATTTTTCTTTATTAGTTGCCCCATTAATTACTGACTGCTGTCCCTTATTAATCACTAATTAATTTTTCATAATTATTCCCTTATTAATAACTCTAATTTTTATTTTGCTAATTGTTTTAATTGCAGCCCTTAATTAGCCCAGGCTCTTAATCATCCTCATTAATTAATCCTAATAACCCTTCATTAACACTAATAACAGCCCTATTAATTACCACACATTAATCACCCCAAAATTATTCTCTTATCACTTTCCTTTATTAATTACCCACTAATTACTCTCTAATAATTATTAATGACCCTACTTACCTCTTCATTAATTATAATTATCTAAAAGCTGTCTTTCTTCATTAATTACCTAATTAATTACTCTCCACTCATTACTCCTAACTGCATTTCCTTACTAATCACTCATTAATTTTCCTAATTATTCCCTTATTAATATCTATTAATTTTTATTTTCCTAATTATTTCCTTATTAATTACCACATAATTCTTTAAAATTACTTTTTCTCAATTAATTAATCTTAATTACCCCTTCCCCTGGTGGGGTGAATGCTGGGACTGGGACCCACGTGTCCAGGGACCAGTAACGAACTGGGACCAGTAACGAACCCCTCCCTCCGCTAACGAGCCCCCGCTAACGAACTCACTCGACCTCGTGGGTGATCTTGTTGACGTAGATGCAGCTGTTGTCGGCCTCTTGCTGGTAATCGCAGTTGCGGCACTGGGGGAACTGGGAATTACAAACTGGTCCCAGTTCCAAACTGGGAGGGGCTGGGGCTGGTCCCAGTTCCAAACTGGGAGGACTGGGGCAGGGCATGAGGTGCTGGGACTGGTCCCAGTTCCAAACTGGGAGGGGCAGGGCATGGCATGAGGTGCTGGGACTGGTCCCAGTTCCAAACTGGGAGGACTGGGGCAGGGCATGAGGTGCTGGGACTGGTCCCAGTTCCAAACTGGGAGGGGCAGGGCATGGCATGAGGTGCTGGGACTGGTCCCAGTTCCAAACTGGGAGGACTGGGGCAGGGCATGAGATGCCGGGCCTGGTCCCAGTTCCAAACTGGGAGGACTGGGGCAGGGCATGAGGTGCTGGGACTGGTCCCAGTTCCAAACTGGGAGGGGTGGGGCATGGCATGAGGTGCTGGGACTGGTCCCAGTTCCAAACTGGGAGGACATGGGATGGTCCCAGTTCCAAACTGGAGAGGCGGGGCACAGCCCCATTAGGTGCTGGGACTGGTCCCAGTTCCAAACTGGGAGGACATGGGATGGTCCCAGTTCCAAACTGGAGAGGCGGGGCACAGCCCCATTAGGTGCTGGGACTGCTGGGGCTGGTCCCAGTTCCAAACTGTGAGGGGCAGAGCATGGCA
>NW_010124417.1:0-318 GCF_000699245.1 Pterocles gutturalis
ACGCAGCAGGGAGAAAGCTGGGTCCCCTAACGAGCCCGTTTTGGGGGTCTCATGTGGGCCTGTCCTCTACAGAACTTTGGGGCTCCGTCCTTTGATGACAAGAAGCTGGAGGTGGTGGCCGTCTTTGGCAGCATCCAGATGGCTGTGTCGCGGGTCATCAACCTCCAGCACCATCGCATCGCACAGGTAGGGGCAAGGGACCCTGCCTGGTGCCGGAAGGCATTTGGGGCACCAGTGGAGCCCAGCGCGGCATGGCTCAGCTGAGCTCCTGGCTGGCGCTGTGCCCCGGCACAGCAGCTGAAGCCCGGGCTGTCCGCT
>NW_010124418.1:0-823 GCF_000699245.1 Pterocles gutturalis
GTCCAATAGCAAAGCTTATTGCGGCGTGACGACTGGAAGTGGAACTTTCAACCAATGGCGATGCGACTCTGCCGAGCTGCTTATTACCTCATCGCCTCTATAAAATGGGCCGTCGCTGGTCGGAGGCAGTATCTAGTGTTGCGGGTAAGAGACGTGCTTTTGCTGCCATGCCTGAGCCGGCCAAGTCCGCCCCCGCGCCCAAGAAGGGCTCTAAGAAGGCGGTGACGAAGACGCAGAAGAAGGGCGATAAAAAACGGCGTAAGAGCCGCAAGGAGAGCTACTCCATCTACGTGTACAAGGTGCTGAAGCAGGTGCACCCCGACACGGGCATCTCGTCCAAGGCCATGGGCATCATGAACTCCTTCGTCAACGACATCTTCGAGCGCATCGCCGGCGAGACCTCGCGCCTGGCGCACTACAACAAGCGCTCGACCATCACGTCGCGGGAGATGCAGACGGCGGTGCGGCTCCTGCTGCCCGGCGAGCTGGCCAAGCACGCTGTCTCCGAGGGCCCCAAGGCTGTCACCAAGTACACCAGCTCCAAGTAAGCTGCCTCTGCGCCCTGTGCCTGATCTCCTCGACCCAAAGGCTCTTTTAAGAGCCACCCACGTTTTCAGTAAAGGAGCTCATAGCTGTGTTCACCTGTGTGTAACTGTTGCAGATTTCTTCCCAGGGGAGAAATCGTCGGAATTAAACACGGTCAGCTGTAAAGAACGTGGATGTATGTTTATGGTAAATGGTGTGGGTTTTTTTCTGGAGAAGAGAATGCTCATGAATTACTAGAAATAACCTGATAGTCTGTTTCAGTTTCATGGATGCCGGG
>NW_010124419.1:0-29009 GCF_000699245.1 Pterocles gutturalis
AGTTTAGAAACAAAAACTGTACAGCAGTAACAGAAACTGCCGGGATTTTGTGTTTGTTGTTGCTGCTCTTTGAAGGGGAGAGACCTGCTGCTGCCGGACTGCTCAGCACCCGCCGCACAGCACCCACCGGCAGATCCGCTGTTCGCCCGCCGTACAGGGGGAAGAAGAGACTCGCAGGCTGCGTATGTGTACATCCACGCTGCCCTGGAGCAGCAGGCAGCCAGCCCGTCACACAAAGCCAAACAGATCAATCATTCTAATTTAATTCATAGAAAGTATGAACTCTCCAATTTCTTCAGTTAATGCCGTGCAAAATACTTGCGGTCTTTTTTGGCCGTATGTTCTGAGAGTATGCATTGTTTTTTCCCGTATGTTTGCTCTGTGCTTGCCAGCAGCAAGGCAGTGTCATCTGATGCGGACGGGAACAGCGTGCTGTGGGATCGCAGGCAGTATCGCTAACGCTGGCACAAGCGTTTCCGCCTTTTTGCCTCCCCACGTTCTGTCTCCGTGCTGTCCTTTCCTTCTTAAGGCATGAGCAGCGGTGTGTTTGTGCAGTGCATCAGGTTGATCTGACCTAAATTAAGGCTACCCTGACCCCAAAAACAACAAAAAAAAAGGGGTTAATTTTAACCTGGATTTTTCCTTGGCCTGAGACAATATAAGACTGTGGCCTCAGAAGTTTAATTCATGTTTCTGTGCACTTCCTTGGTGGCAAACCTGTTTTCAGCCTCTCCGGCTTTGTTCCTCTTCGCTCACTCCTGACCCAGTGCTGTGCTCTCTCTCAGTTGTGCGGTAACAAATTGAGAAGACTTACTTGCTTTAGGTTTTAATAGCAGTAGTTCTTGCTACATCTAGGTGTAGCAAAGCAATGCAAAGTACTCATTAGCAAGCGAGTTGTCATTGTCACGCAATAGTCATGTTAGTTGACTTGCATGGGGTTCAGATAGCTTTTCCTGCTTTCATTTTTGCATGATCTGGTGCAGCCCCAGATCAAAACGGGCAGGTCACAGCATCGCATTTCAGGGTCTTGCATCACGCTGGCTGGTCGTAGTGCCAGGGAAGGGCACTCATGGCCACCTAACCCTCTGTTCTCTGTTACTACCTCATCCTGAGGAAGTATTTTTTTCTGAGGCAGTTCTCAATGGCTAACATTGAGAGATGTCCTGAACTGGTAATTTCAGGTATGCTTCTTGCTGTAAAAATGTATCTTGTGCTTCAAGTTCTGCAGTGTTTAGCGAGCTCTTGTAAATGTCTCCATAGCTTACTGCAGCGCAGTAGTATTTGATCTTTGACGTAAGCAATAAGACTTATGTTTGGAAGTATTAGCTAATTAAAACATGGGAATTGCGAAGGAGCTTGTTCTAATCCTGGTGAGCAGGTGGCTTACTTCACAGCCTGGAGAACATCACGGCACACAGAAACAAAATAACTTGTTCATCACAGATTTTGTGCTTGGAGAAGGAGGACAAAAGGCAGCAAATTAAACGACTTCTGCGCTGCAGAGGCTTCCTGAGCTGGCCCTGTCTCCGTGTGGTTCTGGTTTACAGGTGGTTACTACAAGAAAATACCAGTCTCCCATCACCTGATTTGGTCAGGACAGCGGCTTGCTTTTACCTGTAAATGAAAGGTTTTAGACCTGGTGGTGCAGAAGAATCTGTCACTGTCTCCTGTGCACTGGTGGAGGGGTGTCTACCCAAATCTGCATGTGGCCTGACTCTAGCTCCAGATAGTATGAGTTCCATCGTGTACCTGAACTTGCCTTATCTTCCACCACCCTGGGAGGCCATGGTTGTGTCTTCCTCTGTGGAGGGCTGTATTCCATCACAGAGCATAGCCGTGTCCTGCCTTCTAGCTGGCGAAGGATCGGCAGGGAGTTACAGGTGTCTTGGAGCAGAGTTGGTACAGATTCGTCTTGGGTGTTGCTCTGAGTGCCTTAATCTTGTGGCTACTTAGTGTATTCTGCAGTGAGATACTCAGTATTTCACTATTGCCAGTTCATTCTCAGAGAGACCAAGGCAGAACTGCAGCGCTGGAGAGCTGATGAGAAGGGGACTGAAGTCCATTATCTTGGCCATCTCTGCAATGTTTGTAACAGGAAGCAGGGGCTTTAATGACGGTGAGTTTTGTAATAGCCATCAACAGCTCGCACTGGCCTCTGGAGGCAGGGCTGGATGCAGGGTCAGCCTCAGCTAGAGGTTCTGTAGGTCTAGAAATCGTCTGGCTCCTGGGGTTGCCAAACTCAATGGAATATTCAGGGAATTGAGGAAGTCTCCTCTGCATCCGCTCTTCAGGGCATGAGGAGGATGTAAATCTCCTGTTCCGTGCATCCTTTGGAGAGAGCTGAGCTTTAGAATGGGAGATCTTTGTACTGTTAAATGTTTTTCTCTGTGTCTTCTGGAGTAGCGTGTTTGCCAACAGGCATGGAACTATGTGATGATGAAAGAGCCGCAATGAAAACACTTACAGAAGAGAGTAAAAAAGTGGGAACTTTTATTTCTTTACATTTTTTTGGCATTGTAAAATCTCCTCCTTCCTGAGAGTTTTATCATGGCTCTAAAGCGGACTTTAGGGATGTTGAACATTATGCAGGAAATGGGAGAGGCACTGCTCCAGGAACAAAGACACATTTGGCTCGAGGAAATCTTTCTAACACCAGTCGCAGCCTGCTGCCTTGCAAAAAGGAATTGTAAAGTTAGAGAGCTGATGGGAAAAGGATGGTATCTGCAGGTTCTTGACTTTTGTTCCACACCCAGCAAATTGTTAGAAGACTTTTTAAAGCCTGTATTCCCAAACCTGAATGGGTAAGAATAATACATAACCACCTACATTGTTTAGAAGTTTTATCCTTGAGTTGTCATGCAGGTATTGAACTCATTTGTAGTATGTGAGTTCTGGACTAAATCCACTGCAAGAATCTTGCAGAGACTACTGAACTCATTAATAAATCAATTTTTTGCTGTCAAGATGAGGGGCTCACATTTTTAAAGTAATAAACATTACTTTTTTCTGTGTAAACAGTGTTGAATTATTTTTGTTCTAGATCTGTCAATTAAGTTATTTGGATGACACCTCAAAATCAAGTTCTGGTCAGGACTGAAGTGCGAGCCAGAGGCTGTTGCAGGGAACAACTGTTGCAGAGGGCAGGGGTGTGAGAACAGGAGGAAACGTAACCGATACCAAAAAATGTGCAATACTTTGGGCAAGAGCAAGGTGCTGTCTTGTTGCCAAGTGAGGTGATTGTCAATTGTGTGGATCGTGAGAAAGGATTTGTCCTTGTTTGATCCAAATTCTAACCTGGAATAGGTGGCTGCAGCTTGTTATTTACATAAGGTCTGAGTTTGTCCACGTGTTTTGGCAGTCTCCGCAAGATGACAAACAGTGGTTTACCCTGTTTACTGAAGAGGAAATACACCAGAGACAAAGTTGGCCGTGAGATTGTATTAGCCGTGAAAAAGAGGACTAAATTCTGTTACGTTTTTCTGCTCTAAATCTGGAATAACTATTACTTTAAGGCAGTTATTTTTGTATATATGTGCTGTAAGGGGGGTTGCAGACATTTCCGCATCCTATTGTAATTTGCCTTTGCAGCACAGTAGACTTTGCCCCAGGTTTTGTGCAAAACACCGATGTAGACAGATGTATTTCAGCTTCTCCTCAGTTCCATTTACTTTGCTGCCTTTCTGCAGGAGATGTGTAATGATTCCTATCATCCACTTGTAGGATTTATCTGGAACTTTTGTTTTAGATTAACCTAGATAATCTCTCTTTAATAATTTTTAATATATCTGCTGTTATCTTAATATCTGCCACTAACTCAAATGCTGTTTCTGTCCTCTTTGTATGCTACAGGGCTTTCCCCTTTGCCTCCACTGAAGGAAGTTCAGACCTTTACACAGCAGTGTGTTCACAGTGTAACCTGCCTACCCATTAGTCTCTTACATAATATTCTCATTATCCATCTTTACCGTAAACATTGTAATCCTTTTGCTTCTACATCGCAGGTTCAACAGTGTGACCACTCTCTTGATTCATATACTCACAGCAAAGCCTCCATCTGTCTCATGGATTATAGATCTAAATTGGTAACTATCACTTGTTTGCAATATTTATTAGCAGTTATGTTAATTGCTCCCACTATGTTTTCTGCTTCTGATAAATCTCTCTTGTAGTTGTCGCATTTGTATAAGACTCCTTAAGGTCACGGCCTTATTGCCTTTATGAGCTTTATCCTTAGGACAGCATACATTGGCTGCAAAAAGAAAAAAAATCCATTCCTTGACAGAGATCTAATTCAGGATTTAATTTAATTCCTGAAAAAGAAAAACAAAAATGTTTTGTTTCAGATGACAGAGCACATAAAGGAGTGAGCTTTTATAATAGAGAATTGATGTAGATGTGTA
This sequence comes from Pterocles gutturalis, assembly GCF_000699245.1. Lineage (NCBI taxonomy): Eukaryota > Metazoa > Chordata > Aves > Pterocliformes > Pteroclidae > Pterocles > Pterocles gutturalis. The sequence continues at coordinate 4,401 of NW_010124419.1, forward strand.
GCTTGTGAACTAGAATATTTTTAATGTAGATGCACTTCTTAAGACTTGTCGGGACGGGAAACCCACAAGGTAGTAACTCTTTTGAAAAGAAGTTATGCTGCATGTCAGTAGTGTCTCTCGTGGATTACTGCTAAGCTGTAAATATTGGGGATGAAAGAATCTTTTGGTTTAGCTACTTTTTTATTTCTTCCCTACCACATAATTTACAGAATAATTTCCACACTCTTCTAGCATCTTCAGAGCTATCTACATTGTTTCTATAAAAGCCTTGGCAGATGGGTGATCTATTTGACTTTTGCACTATGTATTAATTTTAGCGCTGCGTATGCGTGGTTTGTTTGTTTTGTGTTTTTTTTTTCCTACCCTTATTTAGTCTCATTATTTCTGCTTTTATTACATGAGTGTATCTAGTAATCTCTTTTCTTCCTTCCACACTCCTCAGTGCCTATGGATAGCCAGGAGTCTTAACAGGTACAGCTGTGTTTGTGAGCGGTGAGCGTGCCCCTTCTCTTGTTGCCTGCTGTTACCACTTACTCCTTCTAAACTCATAGTCATTAACTTCTTTCTCAGTGTTTCTCTGTTGGCTGATCTTGAGCACTGGAAATCAGGGATAATAAAATGGAAGTAAGAAAGGAAATTTTGACTCTGAAATAAAGAATGGTTTAACACTGAAAGCTCTGTGAGGCTGTAAAATAGTATGTCAGGAGAAACAGCAGAGACTCAGTTGCTGAACACACACAAACCGAAGCTAGACCCAGCCTGGAGCTGCACGCTGTCAGAAGGTCTTTGACTCTTAGAAATATACAGGGGTGGTTTCACCTCCATCTTCTCATCTGCCTAATGAAGGAAATGTGTGTGTGCTGGCGGATGATGATGAAACAGTTAAGCAGTGACTTTTAAATGGCCACTGGTCCAACATAACAAAAAATGTTTAGTAAATGTAGTTTTGTCTCTAAAAATAAAGCCGTTACAAACCTTAAAAGATGTTTTTACTGTTAGAAATGGACAGAACTTGTAATATACAGGATATAGGTTCATTACAAGTTGAAATTGCAGATATGCCTTCACATGTATTTTAAAGTATGAGTTCCTTCAGTGTGACCATGTTTCATGGTTAATTGAGGTGACTGACAGCAGACAAGGAGATCCTTTTCCAAAGGCAATTCAGACTTCTTCCTTGCAATGTTGTGAGAGAGTGGCATGTGGAAACGGTCATGTCTGTGAACAGACCTATGCGGTTGCTAACATGGAAATGCCTAAACTTCCAAGGTAATGATTGGATTCCTTGTTTCTTGTCTGTGAGTGGATAGAGAAGAACAGCCCTCCATTAGTTTTTAGCCAAAACCATAAAGACTGGCAACACTTGAAGTCAACCTTAAGGTTTTTTTTCTAGAAATAAATGGTGAGATATGCCAGTTGATTTCTAGCCAACACCATCAGCTTTAGACAGTTCCTGTGCTGCTTTTTCACTGAATTTGCCCACAGGCAGTAAATACTGGAGAACTGGGGCAATAGTGGCCACTTTCAGTGATTTGTGAGAGCAGTAATGCTCTGATGGTTTGTGTTGCACTATAGAACAGTTTGATTCTTCACCATGATTTTGGTCACAAATTAAAGAGCACAGCTGCGTGGAGCCATCTATATGACACATTTCAGTGAGTACTGAGAGTAGTGAAGACTGGTTTCCCGTGGAGGTGTCTTAGGGTGACAGGCTTCTTTTTTTTTTAAACTTCATTAGACCAAAATAGAAGATAAAGGCAGGAGAGCCACCTTGCCTGAGGAACATATTCTTTGGTGGCTAATAAGCTCTGATTAAGATTTTATTGCTGCAGAACATTTGTAGCATCCTCCTCCTATGTGGTTTCTCTGTCTAATAAAAGACGAGCTCACACTGCAGGCTTTTTCTTCAATAGGGAAATAATAAGGTGTCTCATAGCTACATAACTGCCTATTCTTGCAAAACTAGCTGGAAGTGGATGGGTTTGAGACCTTGTTCCCATTGTTAAAGCATATGGGGAAAACAGGTTGTCAATATGAGTATGCTCTTAGCTACAAAGAAGTGGGCTACCCAGGCAAAGAACTGAAAGATGCAAGGTCTCATAGTGAAGTGCTCTCAAGGACGATCTGATTGGCAGCTGTTTCTTCTCTTGTGTAATGGGTTTTCGGTAATGTAGCTAGATCTTTCCTGTATTGGTATTTTCTTGAGGATTACTCTGAGGCAGTCCAAATGGAAACGGTCACGAGCCTCTCTTTTGCACTCTGCGTGCCAGTTGTATTTGACTTGGTCTTCTGTCACAAAACCCTAGTCAGCCTGCACGTGCTTGGAAAACCCCAGAGATGCTGCTGCATTTGGGATCGTCCTAAGCAAGGAGCATATGTAGTTGTGTACCTGGGGAGTAGGGGCTTACGCTACCAACTAAATGGCCTTTCACCAAGGAGAGAATAACATCTTCTGGGTCCTATGGCTGCGCAAGCTGTTCTGACGAGTTGGACAGCAGCTGCCCGACATCAGCATGTTGTCGCCTTTTCCCTCCGCTCGCGAGGCTGAATCTCTGCCAGGTGCAGAGGGCCTGCAGGAGATGTGATTTCGTGGACCTTTCTCTCAGTAGCATAGCAACTGCCATCGCTTCCCACTGCTCCGTCCCCTCCGCTTGGCTCCCTCAGCTGTGCTGGATCAGGAACTGAACCAACTTTAAAAACAGCCCTGAAAAACAGGACAAGTTGTAGGAGGATTTATTTTTAACTGGGATCTCTCTGTTCTCTGAACCAGCTCTCTGCTCAGTCCTTGGGACCGGCATAACTAGGGAGCGCTTGGAGCAGGGATGGGACAACAAGTTGGGGAAAGGAAGGGAGGAGAATTGGGAGGAAGGTCTGCTGGTTCCTGTCTTCACGATTTGAGCACAAATTCCAGGGCAGCCCTGTGAAGGCTTTTAGCCCAAATGCAAATAGAGTACAGTTTCAGTAGTGATCTGCAATCAGGGGAGTAATCAGTAATTAGTATTGAAGTCCTTTCAGTCTCACTCTATTGACCTGAGGAGGGGAAAGGGAAAAGTCAAATTTAAGCAAGGGAATGGAATTTTCTTTGACATTTTTGTGCTCCTGACTCTGCCTCTAATGATCCAGGGAGCCGGCCTGCAGCATATTCGGCGTAGCACGGTGGCACGCGCAGGCCAGCCACTGTTGTGCTTCTATGACAACAGCCCCGTGTTCTGTGCGAGTATCATTTGATCTTATTTTCTGCATTGTGCTTCTAACAAAGCTGCTCCAGCTGGCCACGTTCTGTAATTGCTTTTTTAACTGGGATCTGAAAGTTGCATTTGTAACCAGGTACACTGTTGATTATAGCAATCTAGGGGGGTTAATGGAAGCAGCAGTGTTTCATTTAAAAGATCAGCTTGGAGTGTGCAGATGGATTCTGCCAAGGCAGGAGGAGAAAGAAGATATTGATTCCTGTATGATTAGTGGAACACTTCTTTGTTAACGGTCTGCCTCTGAATCTTTAAATGACCAGGCTTCAAGTGATGAGGGCATCTCACTTTTTTCAAGCCTCTGTTAGTGGAATGGAGAAGTAGAGATTTTACATTTATTTTCCTTCTTTAATAAGCGCACATGTGTTCTCAATAGCATTTCTGGAAGTTATGTATGTGTATGAGGAAGATAAATTACTCAAATAGAGAACTTCTTACTGTCTTACCGCTGGGTGATAGGACAAATCAACTCATCATCTGGATTCCTAATTTTTGCAGCTGAGATTTCTAGCATTTGAACTGAGGCAGTGAGTGCATTGTCCTGAGTGTGTGTGTGGAAGTCAGTTGGGTGTTGAATTCTTCATTTTAGAAATTCCTCTTAAGAGCCAGAGGGGGTGAGTAGAAGAGCCCTTTTCTGATACACTGGTGAGAAGAATATTTGTACCTGGGTTTTCTGGAGTGCTTGCAAAGGACTGTAGTCTTACTGAATAGCAGCTGAAGTTCAGAAGAGTGTGTTATCAGAATTGTGTTGTATCCTCCAGAGAACCAGTTGTGGGAAGATTTTACTGCATTCAGTGCAGCTGTTGACTATTGAGCTATGGATAAAGTTCTTCAGAAACTGTCCTTGTTAATGCAAGCTGCGAAGGAAATGTCTGCTGCACCAGCCCTTTTCTGTGTGAGAAAGTTCCATGTGTTTAGTCAGAGATAAACTGTCGTGTATTTTATTGAAGTTTAAACTGCGTTGGTTTTGGTTTGCTTGCCCTCTGTGGGGAATTTCAGTTAGGTTGTCATCCCAGTTTAAACTGCCTTTGAACAGCATCTTGGTTTATAGCTGTTTAACCACAGTGAGTTTTGAACTGTTGTGTTTTGGTTTTTTCAGTGAGTGGTGAGTGAAGTCCTGTCTGCAGGTGAGACTTGCTAAGAAGGACCGTATTTGGGCACATGGTGAGAGTAGAGGTTGGTGGGAGATTTGTTGCCAAGGATGCACATGAATCTGAGTTGAGGGGAAAATTAACTTATTTCTTTGGATGCCAGGGGAAGAAGAGACTTTGGTCTTCACTCAGTGCTTTCTGACACTGCACACAAGTAGCACATGTCCTAGGTTGGTGGGCAAGTAGCTGCTCATCAGACCTGTGCTGTTGTTGCCTCAGTTTGCACAACCCCGTGAGTGGTTAAAAGGAGCTGAGACCTTTTCTTGTTTGACATGGGGTAGATCTTGAAACAGCATTAGAGATGAAAAGTGTGGTATATCTGTTAAAAGGTAAAGTTTTCTTCTTCTCCTCTCTGTAGTAATTTGGTCTGCGTAGTTGTCTTCTGGTCTGTACAGAGATGAAAAGGCAGGGGCTTGCCTTCGCCCGCGGAGTGTCTGAGCTGCATACGTTAAAGCAGCCAGGGCTGCTCAGTGACTTCCACCTGTCTTGATGTCTCAGATTCTGCAGTTGCTTTTTCGTTTCTGAATTCAGTTCAGGGTCACAAGGAGGGATCTCTGAGGCTGCATCTTCCCCCCTCCCCACCCCACTAACATCCCTGGCTCTTACCTCCCCCATAATCAAAAAGGATAGTTTATCCATTCCAAGCGCTGCCTGCAGCCCCACTGAGCCGTCATGTTTTATGCAGGCACTGTTTCTTTTAATTGCAGTCTTGAGAGCAGATAGGTGTTGGATGGATTCAAAGTTGTCAGTTGAAATTCCTGATATTTCATCTTCTCCCATTGCTTTTTCTTTAATTTTATTTCTGTAAACATTGAGGGCAGAACTTTTCGAAGAATAAAATGGTGGTGGTGCATGTGCTAGAAATGCAGATTTTCTCTAGTAGTTATAAAATGAATTATTCAGGTTTACCTGCTTTGGAGGCTGCTTAATGAATTGATAGTTGGATGCACTGTCAAAGATTTTTGTTCTTGGTTGCAGTACTCTAGCTCAGTGGAGCAACAGAAGCAGCACCCTGCCAGTGCAATAAGAATATTGTTTCCTCACTAGTATTTGAGCAATCTGCAATAGCCATCTGTTATTCTTTTAAACATAGTGGTGCAACAGGTATATTTCTTGGATTTGGAAATTTTACCAGTACAAGTGGATAGTAGAAATTTAAAGCCAGGATTTAAAAGAAGATTTCAAGGTGTGTTCATCTTTATTCAGCAGATATAGTGGTTATGATACTAGAAAGAAGAGAGATAAGCTAAACATATGGTACACAGTTACGGAAAACAAATGCTGAACTCTTAAATCTGTTCTTTTTCAATGTTTGTTGTTTTCTTAGATGGCTTCAGTAACAGATGCCAGATACAGGCAGAAAGATACTTCAGATCAAAACTTTGATTACATGTTCAAACTCCTGATCATTGGCAACAGCAGCGTGGGCAAAACATCCTTCCTCTTCAGATACGCCGATGACACTTTCACACCAGCCTTCGTTAGCACAGTAGGAATTGACTTCAAAGTGAAAACAGTTTATAGGAATGACAAGCGGGTGAAACTGCAGATTTGGGTAAGTGCTAGCATTTTAAAAAATGCTTTATATTAATCCCAGCAAAGTTGTGATGGTAAAAAATAGCTTGTTTGGAAATAGATTTTTGGATTAATATAGATTTTGATTGTTCATAAGTTTTGTGTGGCTGCATCATTTGTATCCCTGTAGTATTGCTGAGTAAATTCTCTTTGTATTGCTGCCTCTCTCAACTGCTGGGACTCCTGATATGGTCTTAAGCAGCTGCTCTACATTCTCAGAAGTCAGTGTGCTATGAAACTGCAACAAACCCAGAGCAGGTCTGGAGCCCTTCAGTAGCGCTTTTTGAGTGAGCACTAGTAGGCGAAGAAATCCAGTGAGCACTTAATGAGTGAACTCTAGGCATAGCTTCTACTATCATCTTATGTCCTCCAAATAAGATACTTGTGTCTACCTGCACCTGGTGTGCCTGCTCAGCAGCACCAAGCCAGATCACTTTATCCATCCAGAGCTTCTGGGGGGGGAAGACAGAGATATGCTTCAGACCATATCTGCTGACACAGCTTTTTGGTAAATCAAATGGGAAGAGAACTTGTGCAGGTAAGCTGGAGGCTCCCTCTGCTCAAATACCCCGTCGTGGGACCTTTTCAGCCTTTTTGGATTGTGGCATCCTAGCCCAGTTAAAAAAAGAAACAAGTTCCTGAGCTGCAGAGTGGCAGACCAAGGCCAGGCAATCCCGTCAGTAGCTCCTAATGTTCCTTTTTATGGAAAGCAAGTGTTTTCTTTTGTTCTATTTGCTGGCAAATTACTTAAATTGCATTTTAACTGCAGAGTTTATCCTGATGGTGCTTAAATACTCTGTGTCCCAGTGAATAACTCAGCGTGTTTAAAAAGCCTAGGCTCAGGTTGCTGTTTTTTAAAGTACCCTGGGGCTCCCAGCTGGAATTCCAGTTTGCAAGATGCTTCTCTTCTGCTTTGTGTAAAGAGAAAAGATCTCAAATAGAATATACGAGGCTAATATTCTCTTAAACAATTTCAAAAGGAATTAACTAACTCGAGATAGCTGCTTATTTAGTGGTTTCTCCCACAAGTTAAGCTTAAAGTTCAGGCTTGAAGATGAGTTGAAAGTGTATAGAATTTCTACCCAAATCCTGTCCCAGCTAACGGAATAGTCTTCTAATTGATCTATATACACTTGATTTATAATTAATCTTTAATTATTGCATTTAAATGTAACATTACAGTAATAACTTTTTTATTTACTGGGATGAGCTTGAATAAATTAGTGAGAATCTAAAATGAGGAAAATTAGGAACTTTTTTTTTCCCCTGCAACAATATGATGCTTTTTATTTCTATGCTGCCAAGTACAAGATACAACAAATTATTTAATGAAAGATCCTCTTTGTGTTGCAAAATTCTGGCATTGAAACTAATGTAGGTAACCTGGCATGAAACTGTTTGGTTTAATTTAGGGTTTAGGTAATAAGAATGTTTGGCCTTCAGGCTCTGTAAGCAGCTAAAGATGATTTCCATCCAGTTTGTCTTAATCTTGGAACATGAAATTCTCTAATGAATTGTGTAAAAGCAAGACAGAAAGCACCATGAAATATTTGGTTTTTTTGCAAAGGTGTTAGGATTAAAATGAGTTAAGCAATAATTTTAATTAAATCTGTTTGAGGGCTTTGGGGGTAAAAGGCTTTAATAACCTTAAACTTCTGAAAAGAGTTGTCAGCTAGATTCCTCAGAGGATGCTATCTATAGAGCCTGTAATACTGGAGTTACCAACAACACAGTTGATTTAAAATTTAGTTTCAATAAAAGATTCATGTAAGTGTTTGACAGTTTCCAGAGTGACTCGTGCTCTTTTGTTCTCGCTTTCTGTGCTCTTTGCATGGATCCCTGATGTGAGTCATGATTTAAGAACCTTAACAAAAACACTAAATGTGTACCTCTATAACAAACTCTGTATTTGAACTTGTTTACCTCCTGCCTGTCTTGAGACTAAACTTGTAATTTCAGTGTATTTTTCAGGGTCTATGTAGTAGTAGTAATGTCAGCCATTAGCGTATCAAAACTATGTGTTCCTGTGTGTAAGAAGGAAGGGTTTTCTTACCAACCTATCTTCCAGTTACTTTAAAAAATTATTTACAGCTGCTGTTGAGTTTCTATGAGTGTGCGACCCTGTGGTTCTGTTGAACACTTTGCTTTTACTTACAACTTTCCAGTTACGTTGACAATTATTTTAATTATGTCCGCTCTAAGCTTGATGTTGTTTTACCTGAACCAGGTTTAATATGAAAGTAATGTGAAGCTAAGTGAAGAAGGAAACGTGAAGTTTAAATGAACCACTTCAAATGTCTTTATAAAATCCAGAGGAGCACTTCTAGGCACCTCTGATGTTCTCTGCTCCACAGAGCCAGGTCTCTTTCAGTTCGTGGATGCTTGTGGAGATCTTAAGTGCATGCAGCTGTGGCAGACTGGAGGTGCTCAAGGGTTGTGCACAAATAACCTTGTTTTGTGTCCTACAAATCTCAAGGCAGGGGGGCAGTTACTACTGCTGTGCTGTGATCCAGGGAGATCAGTGATCCCTGGGACTTTCTACACTGACTTGTGCCTGTGTTGAACAGAAGAGCAGAGTATTTGGGTGTAGGACCCCAGCTACAAAGAGCTCCTTGGGTTTTCTTAAAGCTAAGGAAAATTCACACTGCTTCAAGTGTCAAGCAGTGCCCGTGAAGACTAACAGCATGTCTCTGTGTCAGAAAATGTCTTTCTGGCCTGTCTCATGGTTAATGTCTCCAGTAGAATTTGATGAGCGTTTTTAAGCTAGAGATCTAGCTTCTGTGTTCGTGCTGAGTTTGAGAAAGTCTGTATTTTGTAAATCAGGATTTGACAAGTTGTCAAATGCAATGATCAGAAAAGAGGGCTGCTCTGTTTAAATTTGATGTCATTAGTGGGCCTCTTGCTTTGTTGACATTGACACCTCAGTCACCCAAATTCTTAATTTAATTAGAGTCCTATCAGTTGTGCTGGTAACCTGGCAGTCTGGGAAATGATCTGCTTTGAAAAAACTTGAAAGGACTATCACTTGAGTTTGAGAGGAATGGGACATAGCAAAGATAAATATTAATGGTGCTTTTAAAGTAGAATGATAGCTCTGCTGCTAGAGAGCAAAACAGTGAAATGGTCCAGAGAAGGGTTGTGTGAAATAATGTTTTGTAGGGTTTGTTTTTGTCTTTGAAGGACTCCAAGATCAGCTGACCATGTTTTAATTTCAAGTCTTTTCTGTCTTGTTTAGGAATGGTGGCTTTATGTAACAAGAATAAATGACTTTTTACTGAGAAAGTTCATTTTGTAGTTGGTTGAGGTTTGGTAATTTAAACACCTCTAATTTAAGACATTACTTTTGTAAATAAATCAATATATTATGTAGTTATTCTAATATCTACATAAATATAATTCTTAGATTAGATTTTTTTTATGCCACTGCCATATAATACTTTCATATAAAGCATCTCCCTTATGATGTGTTTGTAAGTAGCCAGTTCATAATATCTCTTTGCATTTGGGGTGTACCTGTGAATTATTTCTTTCTTGACCAGCAGTTTTATGTTCCCAGAGTTGCTAATTACTGATTACTGGAGGAAAGCTATTATATTTTCAGTTAGGTATGCTTTTTATTATAAATAAATCTCAAAGGTAACATTATTATATTCTTAGCAAGTGCATGCTGTTAATACTCCATGCAGCGTTCAGGTTGCCTAGCAGCTAGAGAAGGCCACTTCATCCACATCCAGATGGAAGCAAGGTGACTGAATAAAAGTGATTTGGGTTTCAGGTGAGAGCAATGTGAGATTTCTTTTTTTTTTTTTTTTCTCCTTTTTTCTGTGCGTTTGTGTGTCTATTGGTGGTAAGTAATAATAACAGCAGAACCCTTGAGCAATGCAGCATTGAGGTTAACTGCTGAGGGGCAAACTGGTCCTTTGTGCTGGCCCAGTCTAGGTTAATTTCATGAGCTCTTTGGATAGTAACACGGATTAACTGATGGAAAATGTGTTGCACGCCACGACACTTTGCACAGCACACAATATATGTTTTGCGTGAGGAATTTTCTTACACATCCGTTATACCTTTGTACAGCACTCTAATCCATAGAGTCTCATTTTTTGTTGCACATACTACACATAACACACAAACATATATGTGACTAATAATAAACGGAGTTTATGGTTTGGCAGCTGATGTTACAGTTGAAACTGCTTTCAACCCCCTTTTTAAAAGGCAAATAGAGGTTAAATTTAACTTCAGGTTAAGAGGCAGAAAGGACGTGATGTTCAGATGGAGACAGCACATTTAGACTGTAGTATGATTTTTTCTTTTAAGGTGCTCCTTACCAGATTTAAACTGCTAGGATGAGTGTAGCTTTTTCTTTCCTGTTAACAAAAATGTTTCTATGGTTTAACTGCTGAAACCTGTAGGGGTCTGAGATTAGCTGTAGCGGATGTCTGAAACACGCGTTACAGCTTTCAGGCACAGCTGGGAAGAGGGTGCAAAGTGACATTGCTCCGTTTTTGTGGGAAGGATCTTTACAAACAGAAATATGACAACTGGTAATTATGTTGAGTGGCAGTTACCATTACAAAACAAAAAAAGTGTAAACCAAAATAAAACTCAAGCTGTGTAGCTGTCCAGAAGGCAAATATGCAGTGTTTTTAAAAGCTTTTTGTATCAGTTGTCGCCCAGATGACAGGATGTTACTGTGCAGCTTGCCTCATAGGGAAGGGATTCAAAGAAGTAACGCTGGTAACTAGATTCATTTTTTTAATTTAAAGGAGGTAAAATTAGAACACCGTCATACTTGATTGTAAATTTTAATGTTAATTGCACACTTAACCAAGAGCTAATTATGCATTTCAGATGAGAGAATCATCTATTCCCCTGGCATCCCATTCCCATCATGTTTTTGCTAAGTTCCTTGTAAGCACCGACTTTAAACTTGAATGCTTGAACAAAACTAATTTCTAAAAAAAGGAATAATGAATTCTGTAATTTAATATATAGATGCAGTAGTGACGGATGTCTCTAAAGATCTAATGGGCCTGATTCTGCTCAGTAGAGTCACAGCTGTCGTGAAATCCTCTGATTCGCTGTTAAGATAGAGTCATGAGAGTGAAAAGAACAGGTTGACCCTGTGAGAGAGGCAAGGATTATATCTTATTTACAGCACTGAGGACCTACTGGGTCCCAGGAATGAAAATCATCAGGGCTGAGTGGATGTAAAGCACTACTTCTGATGTTAAAACACAATGCAGAATATATGACTGGAGAAGAGAGACAATAACAGTGTCTGTAATTCAACTCTAAGGTCTTGGTTATATCTCAGGTAATAATACTCCTGCTTTGGGAAGAACTTGGTGCTGATGCCACTCTGAATGGTCTTTAGAATTGCCAGAGTGATACAAGGGAAATAAAAATAAACAGCTGGGTGGTTAGTTATCCCACGCACTAGTGAATTTATTTCACAGCCTAAGCTTGCTGAGCAGGGCATTCCAAACAGTTGACATGGAAGGTTTATTTCTGTTTATAATCACCTCAATCCCATTGTTATCTCATTATAACTCTACATTACAGTGAAGGCCAAATTCCAAGAAGGCCAAATTCAAATTCAGTCTGAGCTCTGTAACTGCTGGCATTATTCCTGGCCACAGTATTGGATTTACTCTCACTGCAAGGTGTAGTGTCTCTTTTTGTGATACATCTTTGCAGAGGTACTAGGTGTATGGAGCATTTGCCCTTCTTTGTTGCATTACAGTAAAATGAACAAAATCTACAATATTGCGCTGAGAAGTACCAGGGTGTACCCAGGAGCAGGGCTGAGTGTATTTGTGTTAGTTGATTAAGAGCTGCTGATAGTTCAAAGGTTTGGACTTTTTCTAGAGAAGATGGGCCAGTGTTAACTGGTTGTCCAGTAGACGAGAAGCTATACGTGGGAAATTTCAAGGGAAATTCTTCAGTTGATGTAGTAAGGCAGTTAAGCTTTGAAGAGGACAAACGGGTTGCTGGCCTCATGACATTTTGCGTTTAATGTTTTTTACAGCAGAAATTCAGAACAGGTATTTTGTAATCATTTTACATGAGGTCTTAGACTTGTGTGCCTCAAAACATTTTCCTGTTGTCCTTGTCTTATCAGAATCACCCGTACTATGATTTTCTTTCACAATGTTATCTTCTGCATAATGAGTAGGTACATTCTATATTTAAATATCCTTGGTTACACTGGGATGGGTTAGGAGATAATACAGTGGGTGGAATGTATGAGTTTCTCATGGTATTTGTCTCAAGTGAGTATGTACTTAAACTGTGTCATAAGTTTTTGGTCATGAGAAAATACAACTCTGAGCTTATTCACATTTATAACTCTGGTGCATTGTGTTGTCTACTGCAGTGTCCTGTTTTATTCAACGCTTATGAGTAGGTGGAATGGCTGATTTCAGAGATAAAACCAGGAACCCAAGACCACAGAAACTGGTTTTCAGATGTGAGAAATTGTACCCTGTAGCACAGCTGGAGTAGCCGGGAGTTTAGCAGTGGGTACTTTGTAATTTATTTTCTGTTGTCTAGCTATTTAATGTCATCCTGATTCATTAAACAGCATGAACTGAGCTCACAGATGTTGAGCACAGATTTTCAGTATTTCTGTCAGCAAGGCTGTTTCAATTATGTGGAAGGAAGGTTTTAAGACCTGAAAAGCACCTTTTCAGTTGTTAGAAAGGTGAATGAGTGATGATCCTTCCAGCACAGGGGAAACAGCGACATTATTACTTCTCCACAACATAAAATCATTGGTGTGTGGTTTTTTTTATTATTTTAATAACCAGGTCCCCAGAATTACTTCCTACCTGGTTATTGCAGTTAAATCATGCTGCAGCTGCAGTGTAACCACAGTGTGCTCAGAGATCCACCTGACTGCGGCGGGTAGTTGTATCGGGAGGCAGCAGCACTGGACTCCACGGACATGTATGGTGCTGACAGAAGGAAACACTGGTGAGAAGCACCAGAAACTGGACAAAAATGCAGCATGCTCCTGCAGTGTAGAGAACTGGGAGGTCTATGGCTTGCTGGTTAGGTTCTCCCATTTGCAGAGCAACATAGCATTTACCAGGAGACACTGATCTCAACCTGGATTTCTGGTGAGCCCTTCTGGCTGCCTACCAAATATTAATGAGGGTGATGAAGTGAGAAACATGTAAATCCTGTTTGGGGATAGATGTATCTTTCACTAGCAGCTTAGCACCTTGCATTTCATATTCAGGGGCTAGCAGCGTATCCTAGGCATTCTAGTGTGTTCTTTTCTGCTTCTGTCACAGTCCAGGCTTTGCTGTGTTGTGATGTTCCTCCTTCCAAATGGAGCTGCAGGTCCCAGGTGTTTTACCTAGCTCACACATGGCATCCTGCGCTTCTGTTGTGCGCTTTCATCTTGTTTGAAAAGTCCTTTGGTTTTGCTAATTCTGCTTCTGATCCATTGCTAATCCTATTGCCGATACACTGCTTTGCTACTAATTTATATTAGAAACTGAATTAAAAAAAGGCAAGAGGGTTTGAGACTTGGGAGGAGCAGGTGTGAGTGGAGCAGATAAATGCACTGTGTTATGAGCTGCTGTGCTTTGTCAACTGAAATAACTTCATACGGTGTAAGACTCAAGTGATTAAACTTTGTATCAGTTAAAGAGGGCTCAGTGATGATATTTTCTCAGCCAGATTCTGGCTGGCTAGTCACTCTGACAAACTGCTGCAGACATTTATACCCATGCTAGAGGGTAAAGTCATGAAGGGAGAGCAGTGCGTGTAGATACGTGTGCACACAAATGCGACGGATGTCTATCAAGTGTTACTGCCTCTCTGCTTTTCTTGCAGCCAGCGCAAAAATAAAAGAGAACACACGGGATCTGTGCATAGGATGTTTACTAGACAGGTTATTCACCGTAGTGCTGCTTTTGCTTTTGCATGTGCTTATTCAGAGATCCACCTGCTGCTTCCCCTCCTTTGGTCCCTACATTGGTGATAATGCTGTGGCAGTTCTGAACTCACCAAGTGTTTGAGTGCCATGGTAACTGCATCCCAGGCCGCTGACTGCCAGCGGGCACTGAGCCCTTCCCAGTTCTGAAAGGAAGCAAGTGCTCCGAGTGCCAAATTGTGGCAGACTGGCGTGAGTCAGCTTTGATAAGTCTGTGGAAAGTCCTTTACCAAGTGGTCTGCAGGTCTCTCTCTCTCTCTTTTTTTCTTTTCTCTTTAATCAAGGAGAATGAGAAATAACTCACATCAAATGTGTTTTGGATGTTTTTTAACTCTAAAACTGTCCTATGTTATTGAAAGGCTAAAAAATGCATTCCCATTGGAATTACCACTGAATGCTGAATTGGTTTCTTGCTGTGCATTTTAGCCTCATGCTGTACACATTTCTGTAAGGTTATGCCACTTTTATAGTTTTCTCTTGGCTCCATGTTACGCACTCTGGCTTGCTCTCAGTGAAATCAGATAGCACCTTTGTAAAGATTTGTGCATTTAACTGTAAGGATAGTTGTCAGTGAGTACTGTTGTAACAGAATTTGAAATAATGGAGTTGTGCGTAAGCGTGAACAAGAAGAGCTGAGGAAAAGAGAGGAAGTCAATTTATCCTGACTATAAGATCCATCAATTGATTGCATGGAATAACAACACTGGAAATCTACAGCCAAGCAAGGCTAATTAAGGAATGCATTTTCTACGTCTCCCTTGCACAAGGGTGGAATGATGGACCTCAACCTTTATGCTTCTCCTACCCTCTCTCAGCCCTCACTGTGTTGTAGAACTGCCAAAACTGTGAAGAAAATCAGATTTCACCATGTTCCTGTGTATACGTGCGTGCAATTTCTAAAGAGAGACTCCAACTTAACTTCTGTTGTAGTTATCAACTTCAGCTACGATAACAGTGACAGCCCCGCAGAGGTTAACTGAGGCTAAGTGTGATTTCAGGTGTGTAGTCATGTAACGTCTTGACAACTTGGTAGACAGAATCAACCCTCTCTGGAGTTGTCTCCACTATCATTAGTTGTAAATGCTTTTGTTTGCTCAGTGTTGCTGTAAAATACAAACTTCTTCCACTGGATTTCTTTTATACCTGCTCTCTGCTCCCTTCGTAGAGGCAGAGCCAGCTAAATGGAAGGCAACAGAGGATTGGGAAAAACGAAAAGAGCTAATTAGGGGTTGGAAGGGGTGATTAAACTTCCTTTCTCTTACCCTAATTCCTGCAAACTGCCACTTCATTGCAACGCAGCATGGCAGGGTTTATTCCAGTTCCTAATGAGAGGAACACGAAGTGCTAGTTTCAGTCCTGCTACCTGTCTGGTTTATTCCCATGTTATTTCTAAGGTGCCCAGGGCTGAAGGCTTGTGTCACACATTGTTGGGAATGTTGTGCTATTTCAGAAATTGCTGCTCGCAAAACTGTGGAAACTTGTTTATGATTGCCAAGGAGAAAGTTCTGTCTGTGTGTAGCCATTAGAGAGAGAAACTTAAGTGCCAGTTTAAGGTATAGAACTTGAAATGCCATTGAGTATTTGAATTTACAGCGGTTTTTCTCCCATCTCCAATCCCAAAAATGCAGTGCTAACTGTGACCAGAAAAATAAGGGAGGTCTTTAGGTAGGATTCTAATCTCTTACGTTGGTGCAAACTTGGAGGATCTGCAGGACAGATTTATGTCATGCAGAGGGTTTAATGCTGTAGTAACCTTGTCCGGTGCATCCAGCTGCTCAGGAGTGTAGTAAAACACAGGGGAGATGCGTTGTCTGAAAGCCCAGGAGGGCTGCGTTGCACAGTGATGGAGCTGCTGTCACAGGAGCATCAGTCGGCACGAACACCGTGTGTGGATTCCAGCCTTCCTGCAAGGTGGCTGGTGTCTGGGCTTAGTGCTTCCTGAGATGAGGAAGATATGGATTTGGCAAAGCTCTTCAGCCTGTTTTTATACACCCTTCCTCACCAAACCTCCTTCCTAGGCTGTTTTCCTAAGTGTGAGACATGGTATAAAGCACAGAAGAGACTTGAGTGGGTTAGCTGATTATAGGAACTCAGCGCTCCAGATGAAGGGTGTTTCTATACTGATGCTCATTCCAACTGTTGTGCTATAATTATGCGACAGCTGAAAATCCATACCTGTTTAAGGCTCCTTGTCCTAGCTAAAATAGAGCTGGAAATACATACCTGTTTAAGGCTTCTTTTCCTAGATAAAATAGATCTCTTTTATAAGAATTCTCATCATCTTGAAAATAGCATGCAGGAAAAAGTCACTACTGCAAAAATATTAAATGAGGTAAATTTATGAGAACTGCTTGGATCCCCCTGAGTCTTTGGGGGTTGTAAGTGTAAAATTAATTTCCTTTCACTTGTGCTGGTTGATGATTTATTTAGAGAAAAGCTAACTCTTCCACAGGAAGAATCCGCATGAAGTTCTGCCCCCGTGATGTACTTGGTACTGTTCTGGGTTGTATATGCCCTGCTCTGCAGTAGTGTGTTCAAAGCTGTGGCCATCATTCTGAAGTCTTGGACATGTTTGAAATTATTTCGTATTTCTTGCTAAAATGCTGATGTAAATATGCATAGGAGCTACTTAGTATTCTATCAAGAGACTGCAAGAAATCTAAAGGGAACAAAGTCAGCAAAAATCACCCACATCATTGTCACGGCAAAACTGTGATTTGAATAATCTTTCGCCTAAATCTGTCAATGATCTTGATCTTCTGGATATTTACTGTTTTAATGGGAAATCTCACCCAAATCAGTGGTACTTGCAGAATCTGTCTGTAACTTAGACGCAACAGCATCTTTGCATCACTGCATTGTTGGCTTGAACCATGTGGCCGTTCTCCCATCTGCAGCAGGGGCTGTGGAAATCCTCTCTGTACCGCTGGGAGACCAGGAAGCACAGTAGCTCCAGTTGCGTGTCAAAACCTGGTGTTGCTAAGTGATGGCAAGGTAGCCACCTGCCATACCGTTTACAAAATCCAAGTGCTTAAACAGAAGGAAAGGAGTAGCTTTATTTTCCATTAACTGCGTACGTGATGTTTGTTCACTCTGCTGCTGAGTACCAAACCTACGCGCCCATTTTCCTCCAGCTGGGATCTTCAGAGTTTTAAAGTTCCTGGAATGGCAGCCCCTTCTTCTGCCTGAAAATGTGCCTCCAAAGGTATAATATTATGGTATCCTACAACTGTGAGCGAATCAGTGCATGAATTTGAGGAATAAAAAAAAATAAATCCAGACCTTTAAATAAAGAAAAAAGCAACCAAAACCAGCTTTTTATCAGAGAAGAGGTGGGATTTGTTGTGTTTGTTTTGTTGGTTATAATGTCAGAATCTGTGCAACGTGGCCATCTTCTTTTTTTAAACTATAGTCTACGTGTCCAGGAAGCATTGCAGCATTGATTTCCTTTTTTAATATATTTTTCATGAAGGAAGGTGAGAATAAATCCAGGCTATCATATTTGGACTCTTACTCTTACTAGGAAATACAAGAAGCAGGAGATTTTTCACTTCTAATTTGTCTACTTATTTTATGGATATAAAAAAATATGATAAAGATTTAATTGCCCACATGCCACAGGTGAATCATGTGTGTTCTAAAATCTGTCTGCTTAATAAAGTAATTGTTCAAAATAGTCTCTGAAAGGGAGATGCTGAGTGACTTTTCCAGTCATGACTCATTGGATCTCCATTTTTTAAATGACAAGATTCCCAAGACATGTTAATTTTAAGATCTCATCCATTAAATTCTTGATTTATAATAATAAGGGTGTTAATTTGACAGTGTGTCAAGGCTTGAGGGATTTGTATAACTGGTGTTCCCTTTTCAGAAAAGGAGGGATAGTTTGTTCTTTACCACAGGTGGACTTTCACAGACCCTGGTTTTTAACTGGAGTCCACCATCTGAGAGCCTGGAAGCATTACTGTAGGTTGATTCCCTGTGAGGTGCAATCAGGAATGCATCTCCCCATCTGCACGGGCTTCCCTTCATCCAGAGGATGCAGAGCACCCGTGTATGTGCAGAGGAAGGGACAGGGGGCTGCAAGAATGGAGTCTGCATTGGCATTAGGGATGACATATCCTACTTCTTACTCCTCAGAAATTAGCTCTTCTCAAGTTCTGAACTTCTGCCCAGTACAGATTGCACTTTGAATTCAGACTTGAAATTTGGAGCTGTTTCCACCAGGGACTTCTGACTCCAGAGGAGCTTTTACTGAGAGTCAACTCTGTGTGTTCTGTGTTAATAAGTGTTCTCTGAGAGGCTTGATGCTCTGGTTCTTTGCTTTGGCAGTCCCGAACTATCGCTCAACTCGTGCAGGTTGCTGCAAGATCCTGTACATTTAACATCGCTCTTATGACTGACCTCTTCATTCGCTATGAGTAATGAATGGAACAGAAAATTGTGTTTCTTTGTTTTACTGAGTAATGAAAGAGAAAACTGCACTTCTTTTGCTGCACAATCCTTGCCAAAAATAGCACCTGACTGTATTTTCTCTGGCTCTTTTTCTTTTTTTTCTTTACTATTATTTTACTATATTAAACACAATCTTTTTTTCCCGTTTGGCTTTCTTTCCATCTTTATGCCCTGAAGCTTCAAACACCAAATTTTGTGAGTCATATAAATGTTCTGAGACATCAAATTAAGTAGAAACTGGAGAACGAGTTCTCAAAAGGTTGTGAATGCTGCTGACGTCAATCTCAGATTGAAATAAGAAAGAAGATATAGCTGGCGGATTCTGTGAGCAAGACTGTAAGGGCACTTATGCTAATTCTGTTGTTGGAGCAGAAATTGTGTTTTTATAAATGAAGGCAATAGTCCCAACTGAAGATTTAACAGACATTCATCTTAGTAACTAGATGATCTTGAGCTTTCATACTTTAGACTGAAATTTGCCTTCAGCAGATTCAAACAAAATTGCTTGGAAGTGACTAAAATGAATGGCAGCATGCTTTCTGCTTTTTCAACTTGTAATACAATTCAGTTTTCCAGCTCTACTTTTGCAGAATTCCTCCTTCAAACTAGCATTGCAAAGTATGGGGTTTTTAATGATGAACAGAAGACTACGAACCGATTTGTCTTGATTGTCTATAGGAGAGAACTGAATTTTGAAAGTAGCAAGGAGTCATGAAAGTCAGTATGTCTTAAGGATTATTTTGATGACATGAAATGTTTAACAGATTGCATATCTGTATTGATTTGATGATGCTATTGAAACTTCCTGTAGATGTAGTGAGAAGAGTGCAAAAAGTGACTGAGGGAAAAGGATGTTTTCCTTGTGGAAACCACAAGGAAGTAATTTTCTACAGGCTTATGAGTAAAGAATGCTTTTATGTGTTTGCATGTTTTGGCTTATGAATATGACAGTTCAAA
This sequence comes from Pterocles gutturalis, assembly GCF_000699245.1. Classification (NCBI taxonomy): domain Eukaryota; kingdom Metazoa; phylum Chordata; class Aves; order Pterocliformes; family Pteroclidae; genus Pterocles; species Pterocles gutturalis. Next base: position 23,738 of record NW_010124419.1, read on the forward strand.
ATTGACTCATTGCTTGTTGACTACTTTATCCTATCTCCATTCAGACAGTTCAGTGGAAGCCTCCATCTGATTGTTGATCAGTAGTGCTGCAGTGATCACTCTGAGCCTAGATGTGTTTTAACTGAAAGTACACTTCCACTGGTGAAATAGGAGTTGGAGATGTTCAGCCCTTTGTAAAATCAAACTCTAATTTGGAGAGCATCTTACGGTAGCAGATACAATAGTGTCAAGTTCAGAGAGACCAAAGTGAATTGAAGTGAGCCCAGAGGTATTGAAGGAGCACGGTAATGTGATTGCTGGTTAACTAGATCAGGGCAGCAAAGTGAATGCCTCCATCTGTATCGCTGTGCTCAGGTGCTTTCCCAACACTGTGAAGAAGACCTTTTGACAGATCTCTATGGGAAGTCAGTTTACAAATTGGTGGCATAACATGTACCTGTGCATGAAATCTTGCAGTCAAAGCCAGTATGAAAATAAACAAGAAATAGTGCTTCAAATTTAGAGGCTAAATACAGGCTGGATTTACCTGCAGGTAGGCAGGAGGAGCTCAATAGGAAAGTAATGAAGAGGGCTGTCTAGCTGGCTACTCAGTGCAAAATGTACTTTTGCTTTGAAGCTAAGAGTGCAATGGAAGAGGTTCTGGCTCTTGAAGCCTGTGCACAGTGTTCTGTGACTATAAATATCAAAGAAGAGCAGCCCTGGGAGCTGGTGCTGCTCCCAGCTGTGGGGGACACCAGGGTGACCTGTCACAGCGCTCAGGAGCCACAGGCTCCTTCTGGGAGGGGGACCAAACCCCATTGATTTAAAGTCCTCCTCCTGCCACAACTCCTTGATTAGTATTGAAAGGGAGAGGCAGGCAGTGATGAGAGATAATTTGACTGAAAATTTATCAGACAGTGTGTTATGAGATAACTTGCCTGACGTATGTGATGACAGAGGCTTTCTAAGGCTTCCGGCCATGAATGATCTGGGAGCATCTTGTAGTCACAGCAATGTATTTCTCTTGTTGGTAAAGTTTTACATAATTGTACTTCGCTGCAAGTTTATATGTATTCCAGAAACGTCCATTTCTGATCGCTGTTCGGATGAGAAGCTTGTACTGTTTAGGACCAGATGCTGAAACACTTCAACTGCTGATCTGAGATGGCATGGTGATTTCTCTACCCCATGGTGATTTCTCTACCCCATTGTGAATGAGCACAGAGGCAGAGAAGCATTTCTGTTTCCTGAAGCTGCCTGTTTCTGGTTAACTAGCATAAAAATGAGTATCTCCTGAATTGGTGCTTATCAGAATTCCTAAACAACTCTTCTGCCTCCAGCAGTGACACTCGATTATGTTTCTCATTCCTAAACCTCTTAGAGGTTTAGCATTTACAAATCTCTTATAATACTGTTGGCTTGACACATTTAGTTAGGCATATGACAGTGATCAGCTGAGAGAAAAACAAGTCGTCTCATCGAGTATAAATTGAGGCTTCTAGTGAGGAGAGCGGAGAGGCAAGCAAAGGCTTCCTGCTGTTTGAAATCAAGTTAGAACAAGGCTGTTAAAATAACGGAAATGGATTTAATATAAAAACAGGCTATATGTCCGCTTCCCAGCCAACTTCAGACAGTCCGCTTCAGCTGGTTTTTTCGCAATTGCAGCAGAGAGGCTGAGGACTGAGTGGTCTGTAGGGTCGCTTGGCTCTCACCTAGTCCCTCGGGACGCGTGAGCACACTAGTGGTGTGTGATCTTCCACTTGATCTTGTTTCTGCAGCTAAATTGTGGGATAAAAACCAAACGCAGATCTGCGATGGGCTGTCTGCTCAGTGTTTTCCAGGAATGCAAGAGAGATGGTCCAGTAGGGAGGAGGCGACTGCAGCACTGACTGGGGTGGCGGTTCCTGCAGCTGGATGCTCCTGCCCCAACGCAGCTCCAAGAGTGGCGGGAGGAGGAGCTGCTCTGCCAGCCTGACGTATCTTTCTTACAGTGGCTTCATGATGAAGGGTCCTAAGCATTCTTGTAATACCAATGATGTTAAGAAGTAGTTGGCATTGTAAGCAGGTGCATTGCAGCTCAGCATACCAGGTGGGGTAACTGATGACTCTAAATAGCATCATATAAATCTTGCAAATGCTACGGGAGCCGAGACTCCAGATACGCCTTGTGAATTGTGATTTCTCAGAGGTCCTATTTGATCAGGGAGTAAACCCTTGTTTTTAACCCTTGACTGGGCCCAGCGGAGATAGCACATGTTGTGAGGGGTCAGTATTGACCAATTTCAGCAAGTCAGTTAATTGATCCTTGGGAGCTACGCAAGGCTTATTGGAGATAGTTATACAATGATTTTTTTAGTATTTTAATGGAAATTGACCCAACATTGCTGTTAGATGTGGCTACAGAAAGAGACTTTCTACACCAGCACAGTCTTGCATTGGTATACATTTCAGCCAGCATATGGTATGCATTTTAACTGAACACATGGAGAATTAATTTGATTTAAGTTGATTGATTTTGATTACTGACATGAGGATATGCTAATTAGAAACAATCCATCATGTCTAAAAGACTGCTTCAGTTCCTAGCACAGCTGAAACATTATGTTTGTATGACATGCATGAAAAGTACAGGAAAAAATGTGTTGGACTATTTTGAAATTTTTCTCGGTGGTTACTCCTTGATGAACAGGAGGAGACACATTATTCTGATAGCAGCTTGACAACACATTCTTCTGTCAGTACAAATTGAGACATTGACTATATCTAGATAGGATATAGATATTTTTTTGCCTCAGGAAATTGGTAATACTGGTAGTTGTTTAAAAACAACAACAACAAACAAACCAGAACACCCCAACCCAAACCCCCGAAAAACCCCAAAACCTGCTAACCTGGCAGTAATACGGAGTCTGGGGCCTCACAGCTTTGCACCCCCATGCTGAGGTGTGTGAAAACCTCCAGCACTGGGTAGTGGCAGCCTTTAGCTGCCATGCTTAGTTGTGGAAGAGGGTAACTCAGTGCTGTTTTTCAGAAAAACTTCTGCCTGTGAGTCAGGAGGTTTCACTGCAAGGGCAAAGTGCCAAAATAACCTCTTGTATCTAAAAAGTTTCAGAAGGAGGTTGTTTAAGTGCAATATTGAACTCCCACTAATGGTGTATGAGGTCTAGGCACCCAGCTCAGACCAATGTCTTTGAAATTGGTCCTTTATTTTTTAATTTACTGGAGCTTTTTCATTTTAGATGTTTGTGTACATGTTGCTTAGGGAGAAAAAGCGTAATACTGTAGTGGAGAACTTTAAGAGAAAGCAGATTTTTGGATGCTGCATCTCAAACCTGGGGCTAAAAACTTTTTTTTGGTGAGCATTCAATTGCAGGTAGGAATCCTTCCTTGTTGTTTTGTGTGGGTATACATCAGCCAAGGTATGAAGTGCTGTTCTTTGTAAAGTACTGAAAGTGATAACTCTTTCCTTGATGTGGCTATTTCTCCTGTGCTCCCAAAAAGTCACATCAACTTATCCATACTATGATCTTGCAAATGCTTAATAAACGTGCTCCACTCTAAATATACAATTTAGAACAACCAGCTTCACTGTTCTTACATGTATGAATATGGTGTTGAAATAAAAATCTTAATGAACGGCCAGTAAACTAAGTTGTGTCATAGCAAGCCAGCTGCTTTCCTTATGGGAGACTTGGCTGATGTCTAGGCCCTAAAATGTGTTTACCACCTAGACAAAAATACCTGCTTCGTCAAGGAGGTAAAAACCTTATTTATATAAGAACATTAAGTGATAATCCACCATGTAGTTATTGATAGTAACTGATCTGAGTGACTTATGCAAATAATCGCTATAGACACAGCTGCTGCAGGAGGAGAAGAAAGAGTGGGATGTTCTACAGCTATCCGTGTGCGGTTTCTGATACAGCCCTTGAGTAATCACACTGCCTGTGCTACCAAGGTGAGCCAAACAAATAACATTTATTTAAGTAGTAAAGAACCTCTTGTATTGCGCATGAGTAGGAGGAGGAGAGCTCTGCTTCTTTTTCCTCCCAAAGTCCCTTGTCAGGGTCAAGCTTTGTACTTAGGCAGGAAAGTGTTCCTGGTGGAGAAGAAACATGCAGGTAAGGGGCAGTGGCGAGTGCCCACAGACAGCAGAGCTGCTTTTGCTTTCTCCCAGGGCGGCTCCAAGGTGAGCACAATGCCTGTTGCACTGTTGGCAGCACAGCTGGTGCAGTGAGTTTGCTTTGGGTATTCTGAAGTTGAAAAAACTTCAGAGTTCTCTTGCCTTTAGGCAATGGGATGTGTCCACAGGAGGAGGTGGCACTCCTGTCGTGGAGAAAGTCCCACTGACATATGAGGGGTTGCTCCATAGCTAAGTGTGGTGTTCTCGGGCACAGAAGGATGCAACCTGACTTTTCCGCTTTCACTGTCTGTTTTGCAGGAGTCATTCATGTGACGTGAGCATGGTTACTAAGATCAGGAAGACGTTTGCTGATATTTAATCTGCTCCTATCAAGCAGCAGGGTGGCATGTCCTCCTGGATGTAGCAGAGGACAGCCTTGATATGTCCCTGAGGCAGTTTGTATATGATATTTGGAAAGTATAGCTTGTCAGTTAACACTTGTAGTCATTCAGGCGGGTAAGCAGACAGGCAGTAATGGCAAATGAAGTATACTGTTAACGCGAACCTAGGAAACCGAATGTTTCTCTGTGGCAAAAACAATTGGTATTTCAATATAAATGAATAGCTACCCCCAGATTGGTGTGGTTGGTGGTTTTTTTGTTTGTTTGCCCCAAATTCAGGTCTTCTCAGCAAGGGCCGTTTGGGATTCAAGTAGGTCTAGTGCACTGGAAGTGGCCAGAAGTAATCAGTGGAGGCAGGAAGGCAATGGTATAGTTGGGAGGAACACACTTCCTAGTACAAAGTCAGTGAAGAGGGAAGGGTCCTCGCAAAGACTCAGCAGGAGTCCTAAAAGGTCCCGGTGATGTGCCTGTGTCTCCTTCGCTTCAATACTGTATGACATGCTCTCTCTTCTCATTTTCCAAGCTGTCCCTCTGGTGCTGTCCATCTGGAGTGACAGTAGCATCCTTTGTAATTGGCAGGTTTTTGTCACTGTTGAGCAAATGAATAAAGGGTAGATCAGCTGCTCATCTCAGCTGAGATCAGACAAACCCAGAAAACTCCAGCTTCTACAGCAGCACACCCAAGAGCAAAATCTGGTTCAGATGCTTTGTCTGCAGTTACCGTGGAAAATTTCATCCAGAAATTATTTCACAGAATCACAGAATCACA
>NW_010124420.1:0-1637 GCF_000699245.1 Pterocles gutturalis
CGGCACCCAGCAAACACCGGCGTTATCTCCCAGTGCCAGCACTCCCCAGCGCCAGGCAGCGCGCGTGAAAACAGTGATTGAATGTTAACAATTTATCAGGGTTTGGAAGGGGGAGGTGGAATTCTTCGTGGAAAAAAAAAAAAAGAAAAAAAAAAAGTCTTCAGTATTTCTGGATATTATTTTCTGTCTCTAAGCGGTTTTGTTTATCGACAGCACATGCTCCCCGGAACATGCCCTAATGCGGAGCGTCTGCGTGGGCCTCCCGAGCCGGCCCCGCACCAAGGGGAGGGATGGAGGGAGGGATGGAGGGAGGGATGGAGCACACCCCATCCCCCCAGAGCAGCGGTGCCTGAGGAATGAGTCAGTGCTGGCTCGGTGCACAGCAAAGCCCTTCTCCAGATCCTCGGAGCAGGCGCCTTCCAGCTGATTCAGGGGCTCGACAGCAGCATATTTCCATGGCGTAGGGATCAGCAAAGCTCTGCCCTGCGTCTGGGAGAGTCCCCGGAGTGAGAGGCAGGGCAGGACGTGGGCCAAGGTCCGGGGGGAGCGCAGACCGAGGCTCCCGCAAGCAGAGGGAGGTGGCGGCTGCTCCAGCTTTGCCGGGAGGTCGACAAGGACACCGTGCACATGGGAGTCAAACCAAGCACCATGCCGTCCCCCCAGCTCAGCAGCATCCCGGGAAATCCCGGTGTTCAGAGGAGGGGATGCCGGAGGGAAGGGGCAGCGTGGACCCTTCCTTCCTTCCCAGGGGAAAACTCTTTTCCCCCCCAGGGGTAAAGGAATCGGGGCGGGTGCTCCTACCTGTGCAAACAACGGCATGGCTCTTCCCCATGCCGACACAGCTTTTATACAGATCCCCACAGGAAACCGTTCGCTTGGCTCAGGCAGGGTGGGTCTCCGGCTCCCGCCAGGCACCATCCCCGCTCCCCGTGGCCCCAGCAATCTGCAATTTACTGCCCAGGGGTGGAATCAAACAACTAAAAATGGAAGCAGCGAGAAGGGAGCCAGGACTGCGGCATGGCTCTTCCCCATGCCGACACAGCTTTTATACAGATCCCCACAGGAAACCGTTCGCTTGGCTCAGGCAGGGTGGGTCTCCGGCTCCCGCCAGGCACCATCCCCGCTCCCCGTGGCCCCAGCAATCTGCAATTTACTGCCCAGGGGTGGAATCAAACAACTAAAAATGGAAGCAGCGAGAAGGGAGCCAGGACTGACAGCCCCTCGGAGACCTGCCTCCCAGCCGGCAATTACAGTGGCCATCACACCCACGGAGCTGGTTCGGAGCGGTGCCGGACACCCCTGCGCCCACCTGCGCACCCTCCCAGGGCGGTGGGGAGAGGCTCTCACGCAGCCCTCGCACGCCGGTGTGTTCAGGAGAACCTGCCTCATGCCACCTGTCCCCGCTGCTGTCCCCAGGGCTGCACTTTCGCCTCTGGCGCTCCCACACCCCTGAGTCACTGTGAGCTGTCCCCAGGACACGGCACAGGATGGGACCTTCCCCGCTTGGGCAGCCTGTGCTGAACGTTTCCCCGCTGAGTGTAGCAGGGAAGCCCCTTCCCGTCCTGCTGCTCATCCCCGGGAATGCATCCGAGGTGCCAAAGGCAGGAGCTGGTGCCAGGGCTCGGGGCCACGCGTCC
>NW_010124420.1:1670-2691 GCF_000699245.1 Pterocles gutturalis
AGATGGCCTCCAGCTCCAAACTACAGAAAGGAGACAAGCAGCCCCCCAGGCGCCCTTGGGAAGAAGGGCACAGCCAAGGCAGAGTCCGTGGGCGACGCGGAGAAAAGCTGTTCACCCGCCCGGCGCTCCCTGCCCCTGCGGCTCGGGTCAGGAACCAAGTATTTGCTGAAATAAAAAGCAAATACAACTGCAAATATAACTACAGGGGAAAACTATAATGCCTAAAGCAGACACACGCTTGGAAAAATAAATATCCAACTGTGCAGCACACATAGTGCGTTAACCCTTCCTGGCCCTACGCGCCTCATGGCTACTGGGGTATCTCTGAGCTCTGAGTTCACTGCACCCTGGGGGCATCCAGCGGTGAGGGAGCCTGGCACGTGGGGCAGGAGGGATGGGTCCCTCCTGGGGATCGTCCACAGATCTCTGCAAAATCAGTTCAGTTGTAGAAGCATCCTCAAACTCAGGGATCTTTACCCAAGGGCTTGATTTTCAGACCTCCAGAGCATCCACCAGGAGGGGGGACACACACAGCAAACACATCTCCAACTGCTCCCATTCGCCTCCGTGCCCAGAAGCGGAAGGTGCCCCATGGGGGAGAAAGCGGAATTGCTGCCATGGGACGAGCATCTGGGACCCAGCCCCGGGCGAGTGGCGCCTTTCAGCAGCCAGGCTTGGGGGGCTGGAGCACTGGGGGGAAACCAGAGGGGCTGGAGGCAATACAGCTCCTAGGTCAGTTTATGTTTTTTGGCGGATAAATAAACAGGGAGGTCTGGTTCCAACCTGAAAGCACCCTGGGCTCCTTCCCAGGGCTCCACGGCTGGCACCTCGCATGCAGCAGAGCCGGGAGCCAGCAGATGTGCGGGTGGTGGGGCTGCTTTTGCACCGGTGCTGCTCCTGCCCTCACCCGCCGGGGCAGGGGCCGGTGATTTTAATCCTCCCTGAGCAGCACAAGAAGGCAGCAGTGCATGCCAGCCACCGCAGAGATTACAGGAGGAAGTGCTCCTGTGGGGGGAAAATG
>NW_010124421.1:0-720 GCF_000699245.1 Pterocles gutturalis
TCCCCAGGGAGGACTGGTGTGGGCAACCTCGCGGGAACAAGTGGTCCGGGTTTCCCAAAGCGCCCGGAGCTTGTCCCTCTGGTTTATAACGTCTGGGGAGGTGTCGTGGGTGAAGACTGAGCAGCCATCGCGCACGGCCGAGCGCCACGAGGTTGCTCCTTTCCTCCCCTCCTCTTTCACCCTCCTGGTGAGATGGGGGAAAGAATAAAAAAGGTGGAACCTCGTGAGTTGGGGTAATGACAGATTTTAATAATAAAACACGAGAAAAAGAGAAATAACAAACAAACAGGAGTAGAAAAGGAACGCACGATGGAAACAGCTCACTGCCATAACGCCACCCAGAAGCCCCCCCCATGTCCCCCCCATATCCTGGGCATGGTGGCAGCTTGGTCTGGGACATCCCTTTGGCTGTGCCACCTCCCAGCTTCTGTGACAATTAACCCTCTCCCAGCTGAACCCAGGACCTGGGGGAGCTGGAACTGGAGCGGGGCAGGCGGCTGGAGCGGCTTCATGCCCTGGTCCCGTGTGAATGAACCCTCCTGGCTCTAAAAAACAAAAAACCCAAACATGGCCCCCCCATCCCCCGATCCCACGAGGTGACTCTTGAGAGTTCCCGTCCTTCCCGTGAGTTCCTGCCCCATTTTCGGTCCCTGCTCCCGGCTCCATCTGCTGCTCCTGCAGCTGTGGGCTGAGCCCCGCGGGGTGGGAAGGGACTGTCCA
>NW_010124421.1:738-1638 GCF_000699245.1 Pterocles gutturalis
GGAAAACCCCCCCCCGAAAAGAACTGCCGCCACGATGCCCCCGTCCATAGCATCACGGAATGGTTCGGGATGGAAGGGGCCGTTAACAGTCATCGGGTCCAACCCCAACTGAACCAGGGTGCTCGGAGCCCGTCCAACCCCACCTGGAATATTTCAAGGCTTTTCCTCAAAGTTCCTTAATTTTAACTTTGTACGAGGAATTTCCTGCGGCTCAGGTGGTTCGTGTTTAACTTCTAATCCCGATTGCAGAAAGATAAAATCATTTGGCATTAATTAAAGAATCTGTTGAAACACAGTTCTAAGATTTAGCAGCTCAAGGGCTGTCGGAGAGCCAGGCAGTAAGGGGTTAAAGGACCTGATCCCCATTATAAACACCATTCAGTACAGACTTGGTCTAAAAAAAAAGAGAAACCAAAAAAGAAAATTGGTCGGGGGGGGGAAAAAAAAAAAAAAGAAAAAAACAAACGGCAAATTCAGAAATTCCTCCAGCTGGTAACTCTCTGGTTGTCCCCTGGCAGGACATGCTGACGATGCTGGGAGACCAAGGACCCAACTACAACAACGAGGAGTTCCCGGAGCTGAATATCTTCCCCTCGTTTTCAGAATAACCCAAGCCTTCGGGGAAGCCAGTTCCTAGCTGTAACCTATCCACGTGTACAGGAAAACACCCGAGTCGTCTTCTCAAAGACTGCTGAACTCTCTCAACACTTCCTACCCTCCGGAGACGAAACTCAGCCCGGCTGCTCAGGAGGAGGAGGAGGATGTAATGGGTTTGGGCACCTCCTCGGCGCGCTGCCGGCGCCGGGGGACTGTTTGCCCGGAGGCTGCAGGACTCGAGTGCCGCGAGAGCGGCCGCGCTCAGACCCAAGGCCCCGTGTTAGCGGAGCCGCTCGCGGGCGG
>NW_010124422.1:0-15161 GCF_000699245.1 Pterocles gutturalis
CCCCGACCCCAACTTTGTCCCATTGCAGGATCCAAGGGTGGTGAACACTTCCCTAATATTTTTCTCTTCTTTCCTTTTCCTATCTCTTTTCTCCTCAAGCATCTCTTGATCCCCCTTTGTCTCTAAGTATTTTTCCTGGTACCTAAGGGTAACGCTGTTACAAGCTCTTTTGCCTTCTCAGTATCGATAAGTGAATATGATTTTTTCTTTTTAGCAATGATAACTGACTGTAAGTTTATTGGATAGCATTGTTAGTTGGAATGTTGTTGTAGCTTTGGTATTGTAGGCAACTGTGCTATTGTTACATAGTCAGCCATTGTCACATCATTGTAAGTTTTAGTGTTGTCAGTGGGTGATCCTATTGTCATGAGTTGTCTTTACCAAGTCGTTTATTTTTTGTAATTCTGTTACATTTCACATCTTAAATCCAACATTTCCCTCTTCCCCCAAAGATTATATGCATTAAAGTTATAAACCAGTATTTGATTGTTTGGTGTCATCTCACCTTAATTTGCCCCAAGGGGATTCACAGAACATCTGCGAACCCCACTTGTCCCACTCAGGGTGGTTTATGAGCTGGGTCATGACAACCACTTACTCTTTGCTTGTGCCCAATCTTTTGAATAACTGGTGACCTTATGAAAGGACTATAGCAAAATGTAAGCCTGAAGAGATACTTGTGCACAAAGCTTTGCTTATGAAGCCCAAATTCTAGTTTTTCTATGCTTATCCATCACTCAGTGATATGAAAAAATCTGTGACAAGCTGCCAGTTATGTCCCTATCAAGTAAACACAATCCATTTTGCAAATTATAGGTTAAGACCACTGTCCCTGAAAGACAGACATTAGCAATTGACTGGGTATTTTCTTTTCATAAGGTTTCCTTGCCAGGATATTTTACAGATAGAAAGAAAATCCACTCCTCAGAGACAAAATACTCTCCTCAGAGGACAACCAGAGAAAGTAGACAGAAATAAGTAGTGTAATAAGACCAAGTTAACTGCCCTTTGCAGATCTCTGACTCTAAAGCAAATTATCCAAGAGGTTTATCCTGGATCCTTTCCCTAAGTATGCCTACTAACACGGCAGCATCTTAAAGAACTCCAGTAGAGCTGTTACAAAACGTTATGGTTTAACCCAGTAGGCAGCTAAGTGCCATATAGTTGCTTCCTCACTCTCCACCACCTGGGATGGGAAAGAGAATCAAAAATGTAGAATTGGAACAACTTGTGGGTTGAGATAAAGACAGTTCAATAGGTAAAGCAAAAGCTGTGCACACATACAAAGCAAACCAAAGAATTCATTCACTGCTTCCCACTGGCAGGCAGGTGTTCAGCCATCTCCAGGAAAGCAGGGCTCCACCACGCCTAACAGTTACTTGGGAAGACAAACACCATCACTCTCAATGTGAACCCCCTTCCTTCTTCTTCCCCCCAGCTTTATATGCTGACCATGATGCCATATGGTATGGAATACCCCTTTGGTCGCTTGGGGTCAGCTGTCCCAGCTGTGTCCCCTCCCAACTTCTTGTGCACCCCCAGCCTACTCACTGGTGGGGTGGCGTGAGCCCTGCTCAGCAATAACCAAGACACTGGTGTGTTATCAACAGTGTTTTCACCACAGATCCAAAAAACACAGTACCACAGGAGCTGTTATGAAGAAAATTAACTCTAGCACAGCCAAAACCAGTACACAAATTAACATTCAAGCACTTGCATTGAGGAAGCTATTCTTCCACAGCAAATTATCATTGAGATACTGATGAATCTATATATGGAAATACATTTTCTCCAAACCTACTGAGAAGATCCAGCCTCCTCACGCTACAGGCTATTTTATGCTCCCCATCCTGAAATCTGATTTCTCTAGTCACCTGTTCAGTTACTGCCACAAAAAAATGACTTCACTCTTTTTCTTTCCTTTTTAAAATATAGGGACTAAACTCATATGCACATTAGCAGTACAAGACCAATTTTGATATATTAATTGCTTCTCATTCACATGGGGCTCTCCCCATCTCCAACACCTATGCTTGAGAAAGCAAGCTGAGACAATGCCTGCCTTTGGAGGGCGTGAAGACGAACAAATATTCTTTCACAAAAATCTCCCTTGCTTAGAAAGAAATATCTAGATTGGTAGCAGTGACAGATTTACTTCAGCAAAGATGTGGTTTAGCTGCCAACACCAAAGCATTCAATCTTACAGGCTGGTGTTTTCAGCAGACACAGGAAGCAGCAGTGGGGTGCAGAGTGGGGTTCTTTATTGCCTGCAAAGCTACCACACGTATCAGTGTATCTCAGCACTGCAAAGCTGTCTTTAAGGAGACTAGTAATTCCCAACAACCACAACAGAAAGGAAATGAGCAGCAGGGACACCTAGGTGTAACAAGGTTCCTGTTTGGAACCTGATGTATTTCAGGCCTTCTGAAGACAGTGGGAAACTGTATCCCAGCAGTACACCTTCCTCAGGACAATGAAGGTGTTATCACTAGAAAGCAGCCAAAAACACTGACAGATTTAGTCTGAACTATCTGGAATCCTAAGTATACTCTAGCCTGAAGAAAAAAAAAAAATCTGCCCACACCCCAAAACTTTTTGAACAAGTTTGTCCTGTGTATCAAAGAACAAGGAAACTAGGCTCTGAGGAATATCTATCTTGCCATACTCAGCAGCTTTACATGCTCCAAAGAAGCACTCCGCTTTGCAGTTAAGAGTCTCAGAGCGGAGCTATCAGTTTTTCAGATGTCGGAGAATGATCTTTCCTCAGGGTTTTATTGCTGCAATTACTAAAAAAAAAAAAAAAAAATGATATCCTGCAATATCCATGAGCATTGGCTTAACCACAGGAGGCTGGTCTTGCCTGATTCTACTGAGCAGCTTTTCTCCCCCATTCAAAACTCTCCTTAACCCAATGTCTTTGGCACTATGCAGCCTCAGAGATCAGTCCATCTGGTGAGAACTGCTCAAACTGAGAAAAATAAGAACCTCTTGATAGGAGATTATCAGTAAGGAATATTAAAGGAAAAATACCTACTACAGGAGACATACCTAACCTATCCGAGTTCCAAAATGGAGTAAGACTTGCTCTCACCATACCCATAGCATAGCCAAGTACATATGGTTATTTGTTGTTATTGTTTTCCAGTCAACATAACTGATGGAGGACCTGCACAGATTCAGGTGGTCTTTCAAGAGACCAGTCTGGCAACACCTTTTGTAGCAGACCGATGTTTCTAAACTAGCATATATAATTTTAAGATGTGTTTTTAACTAGACCTCAAGATGAGGGAGACACTACTTGGAGTCAGAAACAATGAAAACTGCCACATTTACATACAGCATTAATGCAAAAGGTACAAGGGAGTGAATTTAATATACTCTACCGGGTATGTTTTTGAGGACATTCTTGAACATTGTATTCACATGTTACAAAACCTGGTGTTCCAGTCTGGAAGAGTTTGAAGGGAATTGTCTCTGGAACTGAGCCTGAAATTGAACAGGAAAGAAAACCGAAAAGCAATAAGAAGCCCATTACAAGGCAAAAAAGGGAAGCCTTGTTGCACAGACTACTGCAAATATCTCTCTCCTCTTAGAACAAAGCAGTCTCTGTAACAGATGAGAAACTGGAAGTGAGAGAAGAAAGCAGATAAGCTAAGTGGTTTAGGGACCAGGAATGGCAGTGATATGAATGCAGCTGAAAGCAACGCAGAATATTTGTTAGCACTAGTTCTGCTTTGCTTTCGGCTGCCCTTACTTCCCTATAAAATCTGGGATAGCAGATAGCAACCCAAGAAGTTTAAAGGGCATGGACCAGGCAAGAATTAATGAAAGGAAGACCTAATTTTACCCAATCCACAGCAAGTCTTTAAAAACTACCACAGTAGCTTATCATGGCTCTATGTCTCTGTGGTATAATTGATAGCTCATTACTCATAGTCTACTGAAGACTAAAGACGCAGAACACATTCCCTATAGAAGTCAGAAAGCAATGTGAAAGAAAATTTCCCCATAGCTATATATTACTGAAGGAAGGTGTGGCTCTGAACACCTGGTCATACAGTGACAGCTGAAGAAAGCTGTAAGCCTCTAGGTTAGATGAGCATGGCCCAGGGACCACCATATTTTCAAATTCCACATTATCATAGCAGATGTAGTTGCCATCTTAGTGGAAAGATTTTTCCATTGATGATATTTCTAGAGTCCAAACAGAAGCGCAAATAAAACTGTGAAGAAGTGCTTGCCACATTGTATGCTCTTTCTCCTCCATGAATCCGACAGGACTTTAATCCTAGAATGGATACATTCTTTATGCTGCAAGAAGTACCTTCAGTGTCTTATTTTGAACACTGTAAGTGAAGATGAGAGAAGTCATCTTCAACTAAAGATGACTTTGTGCTCCTAATCTACCTGGATTTACCAGACATCACTCTGTGTGTGCGTACACGTGGCGGTGAGGGCGAGAGTTATGCATGCCACACAAGGTTTGTGGAATAGACTGAACGAAGTTCAAGATCATAGAAAGGAAACTTCACAATGTTTGAGGTAAGCATATGGTCAAAATGAGGTACTGCACAATAATACTATTAACAGAAATACCTGGCCCAAATCCTGAAGGTTTAAAGAGAGTCTTTGATCTTTTGCTGTAGGGGAAGGCCAGGTTACACTGACACTGCCTCTGTTAACAATGTTATAAAGATTAAAGAGGGAAATGAAACCTTACGGACTTTTTTCCCCCCAAGCAGACGGGAGGGCTCCACACTTAAGGGGACAAGCAAACACTCCTAAATAGAGATTACTAAACTGGAGGTGACTACAGATGAAAATCTGTGTGTTTAATCAATCATAAGATGGACTGAGCCACTGCTGTGACAATGATGATGTGATCCAGGACGTCATTGGGCCAAGTATTTTTTAATCCAAGACAGGAAAATTACCTACATTAATGCATGAATCTAGAGAGATCTCACTGAAAACCTTGTAAAGCCTTAAGTCTGCTGTGTATGAATCAGCTGAACTCAAACCTGAACAGACACAGTTTTTGCAATAACCAACAAGACACAGAGAAACAAGGAACGCTTGGGCCAAAATAATTTTAAGCAAGTAGTGAGAAGTGTTATGTAGCTCAAGGATAAAGTTATTTTAGACCACGCCACAAAAATATGAGAAACTAATGGTGAATGAGAATTGCCAATCTGAAAGCACTGATGAGCATCTAGAAGTATTGCAACATTCTTCTAATAAATTAACAGGAGAAGATAAAACAGTGTAGTTAGTCTCCTACATTGAGCTCTAACTCCTATAAATGCTACAGAGATGACTGCACACAGAACGGACTAGAACTAACGGCAATGAAGACTGTTTCTAATACTATAATCTTCACAGATCAGTCCAGGGTTCCTTACATTTGGTTACTGACATATATGCAAACTAAGACAGAGATCAGATGTACGTGATCACACTGGATCCTTTTATTTGTTAAAAGGAAGGAGACAAAAATCTGAGTTATTATGAAGGTCACCAGGGAAATAAAAGTTTTCCCAGCATAATGGTGGATCAATTACGAAAACTGATTTCGGATTCGTTATACATATGATACATTTAAACCACTGTATGATAAATTTAGACCAATAAGTCTAAAACAGATCTCTGAAATCAAGGCTAGCAAAAAGGAGTCATCACATGTCAAACAACACCAGATAAGCTGCCTTTCATTACCTACACTAATGCTGTACAAGACAGACATTCATAAAGAAAGAGCAAGTTACTAGTTATACCCACCGCATGGCTGTTGCTTTTTTAAAGAGGTAAAAACCACATAACATCTTAATACAGTAACCAAGATCCTGAACTTTGCTTACTACTTTAGCAGTACCTAAAACACAGCTACATTTAAGGGCAGCACATAAAAATGCATACACTTAAATAAAAGGAAGTGTAATTTGGCTTATAGTAGTGGTCTCCAAGCTCTTTTTCGTTCATCCGTCTCTCTCTCGGACTCTTATCTTTTCCAGCATTGTCATTTCAGGGCTCTCTCTGCTCTGGGATTGTTATCCAAAAATGGGCTGTGCCTTGGTCATCAGGTGGTAAGCAGCTGCACTGTGTATTACTCATTTGTATATTATTATTATTTTCAATTTTATTGTAGTTTAGTTATTAAATTATTGTTATGTCAACCCATGAGACTCTTTTCCCTTTACCCCTTTAATTCTCTCCCCCATCCTGGGGAAGTAGGGAAGGGCAAGTGAGAAGCTTCATGGTGTTTGCCGATAGCTGTGTTTAAACCACAATAGTTCTGAACAGCATCAGAAGCGTTCCTGTCCAGCTGAGTGTAGGAGGCATCAGTTTCCCCAAAAACATTTATATGGAGAATGCTTGCGGCATACTTTTGGATACTTGCCATATGTACTGTAACCACCCGCACCACACTTCTCAACAGGTTGCCTTCTGCCTACTCAGATGCAGCTTGGGCAGCAAGAATCAAATAAGTGGCATCAAGAATGCTGAACACTTTAGAACTCTCTGAAGCTTGCAAGTTGCCCTACTTGGTCTCTCTCTCCTACAAACAGAAGAGTTTTCCAAAAAGGGAAGAGACAGGAATTTCTTCGGAAACCATGCCACATGTAAGATGCGTTAACATGCTATTTCTGCTAAAGCAGAAGAAGAGATAGTACAGCAGAAGAGAAGGGGATGGAAAGAGCAGACAGAATGATATTCCACATGCAGAACAAGGACAAGGCTTCATTAAAATGTTCAGTTCATCTCTGCTAGTGCAAAATTACTCTCCAATATTCAAAAGGATTTAAATCCTTTAAGTCTCTTTTATTATGGAAGTATCGCATCTTCTACGAAGGCCACGACAGGACAGTTACTTCACAGAATGGTCATAAAAATCACAGAACCTTTCAGGCTGGAAGGAACCTCCAGACATCATCTAGCCTAATCTTAATGCTCAGAGTAGGAACAACTAGAGCAGACTGCTTAGGGTCTTGCCTAGTTGGGTATAACCACCCCATCGCCTGGATGATCTCCTCTTACCTAATCGTGGCTGGACAGTCAACTCTTGACCAGAAATGCTCAAGGGGACCAGCTGAAAAAGAGTGGCTTTTGAAAAAGAGGTACCCAGCTTTCATTAGGACCCAAAGCAACAGGGTATAAAACCATTTTAATTTTAAGAGACTGATACATGCAGAAAATGTTAGACTGACATTCTTATCAGCTCTCAGGTGGAACACTGGTGATAACTCCAGGCTAGGAGCTACTATCCATTGCCTTAAACAATTTCCCACAAAGCTTACATGCCCTTTAACCATCCGATGGAGTTTCATGTTCTAGGTCTTCTGCATTCTTTCTGAAGGAGTTGCTCAACTGGCCAAACTGATGAACAAAGGTCTTCCAACTGTATTTGCTTAGCCTAACACGGTGATTCTTTGGTCATGGCTCCGTAAGTCTCAAAAAGACAAAGGCACCGTCTATATTTCAGACACCAGGGGCAAAATTCAGCTTGCAGTTATGATGCCTAATGATACACACATACTCTGCTTACACATTAGACACCCTTCCAGAGACCTAGTGTATCCAAGACACCAATTCTGCTGACCAGCCACTGCATGTCCAAGAGGTACTCAGCACAGATGATACTGCACTCACTGAATACAAGCACCCATTATAGACAATGGCAATCAATACATAGGACCTCTGAGAATAACTAAATTTATTAATCTTGACCTGAATTTCACAATACAAGAAAAGCCACACCCCCATTGCTCTCAGACCAAACCAAAACCTCCAATCATCACCCCTCCTCCCCTGCCAGCATCCCACAAGCAAAACCACAAGGACATATCTGAAAGCTCAAAGACCCCAGAACTGTTCCTAGAAACAGGAGAGACCAGATAGAGGCTTGGATTAAGTCAAGAGTGTGTGCACACACATGTTCTAGCCCTGAGGGCAATGACTAACCATTTAAACATTAACTTCAAAAATAAAGCTTTGAGTAGAGATCATTTAGCTGCAGAGATTCCCAGACTTGGGATGTCAAGTCAGCAACTACAAACAGATTAAAATCAAAGAGGAAAGGGATAAATTAACTAGAACAAAACATTCCACGGCAGCTGAACAGGGTATCATTTTCCCACTTCCTCTCATTTTATATGACTTTCCCATTTCCAAAAAGGTTCAAGCTGCACAGAGATAGGAGGAAAAGAAGAATAATGCAGTGGCATGCAATTACATCCTGTACAGGCTGATGGTTCAGATCATCTCAGGGTGTATGTTATATTTAAGAAAGGATGCTCTTGTTCAAGTCAGGAGGAGGAAAAGGAAAATGTAATTTTCCTGCTACCAGCACGGTCAGTTTTTTCAGTAGTGAGATACTTTCATTCCACCATAGATAGAGTGTGTGCAAACCAAAGCAAAGCACTGTCATGGGAATAACAAAACTGATCTTTCCAACTGAGAAAAAAGTGTGAAATATGCAGAATTCCATCTGCGGTTGAAGTACAGTTTTATGTACATAGGTATGGGAAGCCTCCAATTTTACAGTATTTTGCTTTGTGTTGACAGTCTGCAAGCAGTTCTCATCCTGCAGGTGAAGCTATGGTAACAGACTCTTAAGAGTAGCTGAAGGACAAAACAGGATAAAAGTATGGACTGAAAGACCTGCTACAGAAAATTGAGGCTGAAGCTGACTATCTATTGAAAGAGGCACTTGTAGACAAACACAGAAGCTAACATCTTACAAGATCTGGTGTTTGGTCAAAGAGGATGCCATTCTGCAGGTCATCTACATCATCTTCAGTTTTCTTACTTCAGACTTAACTGCACCTATCTATAGATTTTATAGCCTTTCTTTCTGAACAGCACTGTTATTCTCTGAAATTCTGTCTTGAGGAAGATACAAAGTAATTTTTCAGCTTTAAATTTCACGACGGAATTCACTAGCACCTTAAGACCAGAAAAAGCACTAGGCTATCTTGTCAGAATGACTGGAAGAAGTAATTTTACACACTTACCCACACT
Source organism: Pterocles gutturalis (assembly GCF_000699245.1). Classification (NCBI taxonomy): domain Eukaryota; kingdom Metazoa; phylum Chordata; class Aves; order Pterocliformes; family Pteroclidae; genus Pterocles; species Pterocles gutturalis. Next base: position 9,019 of record NW_010124422.1, read on the forward strand.
GACACCCAACAACTTGTATCTGAATACTTACAATATACTTCAGAAGACTCTAGAGGCCCTTCAATAAGTGGAGGAACAAAATAGCTTTTTTTTTTTTTTCCCAGAGCTTAATCACCTTTGTCATAAATCACATACATCATGTTTGTTACATTTGAAAAGCTCGAGCTTTTTTGGTGTTGCTCCTTTTTCTGCCTTTCCTTTCTAAATTAAAGAATCTTAGATTATATAGTAATCTGTTTCCTGTGAAGATCTCCCTACAGGTTAAAAACCTCGATTCTGAAGAAGAGTCTTCTGGTCTGGAAGGCACAGCCTCTCAGCCTTATATACCTTACTTTCAACTATCTGCCTTCACAAAAAGAGCACCTTTTTTGAACAAGGGCTGTTTGCCCCATTTCCCCCATGAGCTATGGTCATCTGGGTTAGGAGATGCCAAGGAGGGTGGGTTGCTTGGTTTTGCCTTTTTTGGAACTACAAGACTCTGGAATTAAGATCAAGTAGGAACACCATGGTGAAATGCTGATATCTCAAACTGATTATTTAACTTGACTAGCTTCTTACACCATCTTTTACTTCTAATAGCCTCATAAAACTTGAATGACAGCTTAAAGGGAAAAAATTTTTACAGTTTTTGACCAAATATCTACACATAAGGTGAGACTGGTCATTCTTCTCCATTTTACAATTGATCTCATTGACATTCCCTATAAAGAGTTTATTAAGAGTTTTACTCTTAAGATATTATTACATATTTAGCAGGAAAAGGAGAACCCACACGCAGTACTTCAGAATCAAATAACAGAAGGATTTAAGGACACAGGAATTCTGTGCTTGAGGTATCAGCTATCTGCATCTCGGTATGGTTGTTAACCAAAATGTCATAAGGAGCTGCGCAAGAAGCTCAGATGCTGTCATTTTATATCTAGTGTGTAAAACTAATTTCATGATATCAAGGTTGGTCTCAAGACCTCTGACATTGTTCTCACTGAAACAGCATCTATTCGTGTTCTACATCCATCAGACATTAAATCAGATGCTAATTGCCTAGATTTTACTCCCATCTTATTCTTTATTACAGTTAAAGATGCACATAGTATAAAAACCCTCCACTTTAGTGCTCTAATATAGAAGTTCATACAATGTGGCTCCATTTATCTTTTCACCTAGCAGTAATTTTCATAATATATGGAAAACCACTTGTATCCAAAAAACTCAGTGATATACCATTCTCCTACCTTTGAGGCAACTTTTGAACATGAGCATCTTATTTAAGTACACAGTATGTCAGTAGGGTAGAAAGAAAGGGAAGGAAAATAATATAATGATTACATACCCCATATTTATGTATTCACCTAAGTTAAGGAGTGAGACACAATGGGAGAGTGTTATTCCACTCAAAGATTGACCTGTGTGCAGCCAGGTCAACACACTTAATAACAACCGAGGATACAAAACAGTAAGTTATTTACTACAAAAAGCAGACATTTTCTTTCTCTTCTTAGCTTAGAGGAAACGGATTCAGCTTCACCAAGCACGATCTCTGTGTCACATAGCAGTTTCAAATCAGTAAGACTGGTGTTACATCTGTCAGCAAATTCTGCATGACAGCGTAGTTCAATAAGAATCTGACTAATAGATCATGCCATCTTGTCTCAACAGAGGCTTTAGAGATCTCTCAAGTAGGCCACCTTAACTGCAGCCACAAGCTCCTAGACATCTAATACATTTGACATGACACAGATAAGCTATATAAGCACCACAACTAGAACATCAGGATTTTTTTCCAGCTGTTCACAGGGACCCTGTCTGCCCCGTAGTGAAAACTTGTAAGATGTGTACTCCTACTATAGCTTGCTCACTCTGCTCCTATGAAACTCAAATGAAGCTCAGTACACTAGTATTTACAAAACAAACCATGAAACTGGCTGGCGTAGTATCACTGAGCACAGGCAAAAGTTCAACAAGATTGGGCATCATTTAAGTTTTATTTAAAAGGAATCTTCATAAGTCCATATTATATAAACGTAGATTTTGAACCCTGGCTAGGGTTTAAATATAACTACAATTGAATGTCTACATAGCCTTCTCCAGGGAGTACATATATCACCCTTTGCTGTGACTTGAATATTCATTCGATTGTAACATAATATCCAGCAATTTCTGCAAGGGTCCTCAGATACACGTGTAACACAAATCAACATTATACCAAGTGTCGCATCATTGCAAAACACTGGAAGTTACAATAAGAGAGAATTTTTCTTTTCTTTCTAGTCATAAAGGGAATTTTAATTTAAGACCTTAGGCAACCCTTAATGGAAATTAAAACTTCTAGAGAACAGTTTTCAATCTTTTGAACTATAGACAACTGAAGACATAAGAAACCACATATTGCCTACTAGAATTAACACTTTGTGCTGGTTTTGGCTAGAATAGAGTTAATTTCTTCATAGTAGCTAGTATGGAGCTATGTTTTGGATTTGTGGTGAAAACACTGTTGATAACACACCAATGTCTTGGTTATTGCTGAGCAGGGCTCACACCACCCCACCAGTGAGTAGGCTGGGAGTAGACAAGAAGTTGGGAGGAGACACAGCTGGGACAGCTGACCCCAACTGACCAAAGGGATATTCCATACCATACGGCATCATGCTCAGCATATAAAGCTGGGGGAAGGAGGAAGGTGTTTGTCTTCCCAAGTAACCATTATGCATGGTGGAGCCCTGCTTTCCTGGAGATAGCTGAACACCTGCCTGCCAGTGGGAAGCAGTAAATGAATCCCTTATTTTGCTCGGCTTGCATGCACGGCTTTTGCTTTACCTACTAAGCTGTCAATATCTCAACCCATGCGTTTTCTCACTTTTACTATTCTCATTCTCTCCCCCATACCACAGCAAGCAGCTGTATGGTGTTTAGCAGAAGCTGGTGTTAAACCAGAACACCATCTTAACTTTGTACACATTGCTCCAAGATAGCCCATAGATTCCAGAAATCTACTGATAACAAGCTCAAAACTAGTGTTGAGTGAAAAGGCTTCACACACTGATTGTTTAAAGAAGGTAAAATAACTCCAAACCAACACACCAAAATGGCACATATCACCTCCTCTCCCACTTACCACTTTTAGTAAATAACCCAAGTACATGCACCTGTTCTTATAGGTATCCTAGTATGTTTAAACAAGAGTCCTATCTCTTGCAGACCACCCTATTTCACTGCAAAGCAGACAAGAATTGCCCCACAAAATAAATTCTAAAAAGAAATGAACTCCAAACCAATCCTCCCCCCCAAAAAAAAGAACCCCACCTACACAAAACACTGAAGTCCAAAGCCCACATCATGTCAGGCTCTACATATTCAGCTGTCAGCATGAGATACTCTCACAGACGAAGTACAATGGCTATTGGATCTATGAATTCTGCCTCTTCTTTCGTAACCATGTTGGCCTTTCTCCTTGGCTAGATTTCTCATTCAGGCACAGCACTGAAGTCAGCAACAAAAAAAGGCCTAAGACCCCTCCCATTACACTAGCTCTAGTGCAACTTCTACATTTAACAACAAAAAACCATATATTCATTATTTATTCAACTACAATCCAAATCAAATATAGATCTTGGTAAGCTATAATAAATCTCTGGTCACTGAACAACATGCATTGTTAATTATTTGGGCAGGGGGGAGCAAGATACCTCTCCCTCAGCAAAAGAAAATGTCAGGCACAAAACTCCACCTACAATCAATATTTCCCTTACTGATAAAACATATATTGATGAAAGAAAAGACATACACCATAAAAAAAATGGGATTGTTCTTTTTGTTTTTTAGAAAAAGCATCAAAGCATTTTCCAAAAATTGTTGTTTAAAAAAAATAATTAAATATCAAGATCTGCACAAAGCAAGGTTGTTCTTAAACAATTAGAAAAAGGAAAAAACCCGGTGTTCTTCTGTAAGAATTAAGCTGTTTGATATGGCCATCAAAAAAAAAAAAAAAAAAAAAAAACAAAAAAACCAACAAACCAAGAAACCAACAAAACCCTACAACTAAGAAACTGAAATTCCTGAACTGAAACTGAACTCATTTCAATTCCTATTACAAGTATGAGCTTCCTGCCCCAAGCCCAAGTCATTTGACTCATCACAAAGACATGAAAAGACCTCTCCTCAAAGCAACATTCTCACTGTTTAGAAACTTTTGTTATTGTTGTTATGGATGACTATCAATTGGCTGCATTTGACTTCCAGTTTAATCTCTCAAATAGGAAGTCTCCCTTAGTACCACTCGATCTTCCTTTGTATGGCATACTAACTTCTGTATCACTCTGAATTAACGGTTAAGGTGGATAATGTATACTACACCTACACCAATATCTTAACTCTTAGCAGCTGGAACGGCACTCTATAACCCTTTACGATAATGTTACCTTGGGGCTGCACAAAATTTCAAGAATGATGAGTAGAGCCTTAAAGATGCAATTGATGATGTTTAACAGCTACGAATTACAAATTCAGCTGTCCCAGCAGGATAATCATCCTGTCAGTAATATATGTATTGACAGTTGCTAGTACCTCTAGCCCTGTTGGGAATCATTGGCACATGAGCAAATGAAAAACAAAAAGCCCCACAAAACTCATAAAGCTTTGCACTTTCTCAGTTACACCTGCCCAACCCTTTCATGGCAAAGTGAAGTGCACTTCATTTATCTGCACTGCTGGCTTGCTGTCTTTCACCTATTTAGATTCTCTTAATTGACAATTAGACCCATGATCGACAAGCTGGTGACCATCCCATTTATACTACATTATGCCCCAGTTCAACACAAAATAAAAAGCTTCAGTGTTCACTTGTAATGACCACAGAAGTCTACCTTCTGTATCCTGAACCTACTCCTGTACACAGGAGCAGAAACAAGCTTGAAGAGAAGGATCTAAACCTTTTTCAGTTGTTTTCTGAGACACCTGTCTTTTTGTCAAATGTATATAGTTTCACACAGCAGAAAGTCAACAGTTTCCGTATATGCTATCAGCTGCAGAGGCTAACCAGATGTGGACATAAATTCTTCCAATTGTGTTATTTCATCCTGGGTGACCATGTGGCATATCGTCATCCTTGTACTTGTTGTCATATTTTCTTCCTAATCTTAAATCATCACTCCTTAGGGTGGCCAAAGAAAACATGAGTGACTTCTAACTTTACATAGTAAAGACAGTCACGGAGCATGATCATTTTAGCTTTCTCTTCCACTCTACAGAAACAAGGGGTTCTTTATTAGACCTTTGGTTTTAACCAGTTTGAGTGCTTTGGAATTTGCTTTTCCCACCCTCAGCACTAGTACCAGTGAATAAACTCAACTCTTCCCAGCTCTCTTTCTCCCACAAGACATCAATTTGTGATTCTCTGCCCTTCATCAACAGAACTCGCACTAGAAGCAAAACAGTTACTCCATCAGTCTTCTCCATTTCTCACAACGAAGCTGCATCTGAAACACTGAGAATACTACTCTGTTTTCATTCTTCCTTCCAAACTACCACTAGTTGCAGTCAGTCAGCAAACAGCTTGAACGCTAACCCTTGCTGTTCAGTCTCTCTCTCACGTTGCTCTCCTCCCAGGAAAGACTAGAGTTTCAGGATACCGAACTGTTTGAAAACTGAAGAGCCAGCCACAAAATCACTACAGCAAGCAAGCATTCAGCTCTCTTGCAGCTCAGCCCTACTCAACTCCCTCGAAGAATATCACACCACTTAAAGAACACCTTTATTTTTATTATTGCATTCTTCCTGCCCAAGGCCATGTCTTCCAAAACACAAAGGCAAACCAAACAGGCTGAGGTTATGTTCGGACAGCAGAAGGCTTTTTTTTTTCCTTTACAAGCACAGTACCAGCGGTATTTCAGAACTGTGCTAACTCGCTTTAAACGAGCCAAGCTCCGCGGTCACCAACAACGAGAACACACGCACTCGGAGAAAAAAGGTGTTCATCTTAAAACACCGTGTCATTAGAAGGAGTTTTATTTACTCCTCGCTCCCAGCCCCCGCGCAGGCAGACGCAGTATCAGCTCTCCCTGGCACCTCCCAGGCAGACAGGGACGGGACGGGAGCTCTGGGGACGGGTCACAACGCGAGGCCGCGCTGCTGCCGCCCGGACCGCCGTG
>NW_010124423.1:0-19634 GCF_000699245.1 Pterocles gutturalis
TTTAAAGTGGCATGTGTGGACAGTAGAAAGCTTGAGCAAGGGAGTGGTTCTTGTCTCTTCTGTGAGTAGCACATGGGGCTAGGGCATGAAATGTTAACAAGGATGGGAGTTCCTCATGTTTTTAAAGCTCCCATTTTATAAAAGCAATTGATCAATGGTGAAATCAGTCCCAATGTGATGCTTCTGGTATTTTATCCAGACGCTTATCAGGAAGAGTGCTGATGTCCTGATCTCACAAATCCCTCTCGGTTGCCGAAGCTGACTGCAGTCTGATTTGCCCTGCCACTGTGCTCATGGCTGCGGGCTAAACGCCCTGGAGAACTCCCCCTGCTGGCTAAACGCCCTGCAGAATTCCCACTCCTGTAGGGTGTTTTGATAGACTGAACCTGTCAGCCTGATTTACAAAGGTGCTTTTGAGCACTTTCATGTGTCGTGGTTGTTTGCCCTAACAGAGGACTGGATGCGAAAGAGTCTTTCTGCTGCTCTGCTTTGTTCTCTGATGTCCGTACTTCCAGGTGAGCTTGTCTTTGCTAATTTAAAGCCCACCAGGGAGGCTGGCATCCCAGCTCATCTGGGCTTGTTTTATCTCATGGTGCAACCTTCTGGGAAGGTCCTTTTCTTCATCTGGATAGATACCTTTGCAGCAGCGCCTGGAGCCTTTCTCTGTAGGGCTCAGGACTCCTCAAACCCTAGCTACAAAAAGACAAGAGTTGTAGCATCTTCCACAGGTGCAGAGCCTAAATGGGATTTCAGACATGCTTCCAGTCCTGCAGAAGTTCAGCCCTATTCTCTGCTGGCAGAAAAATCCATGCAGACGTCTATCATTTCAGGAAGACACAGAGATAAAGGTTGCTTCTCAAAGCTGACAGGACTTCTCCTGACTGTGTAGCTAGCAGCTAGGAGCTTCTTTTGGAGGTAAGTGGTGTGGGGAGGAGGTGAAATTGCTTTTGATGGCAGACCTAAGGAGAGAGGGAGCTGACCTGGAGGTGGCAGAGGTCCAAAGAATCTGCCGGTGCTTGTCTCTGAGACGATGGAGGTTGCAGTGGTGCCCCTTCCCTCACCTCTGCTCACCAGAACCCCCCAGTCAATGGCCTGGTTACTAGTCTTCCACCCTGGTGGAACCAGCAGTGCTCACTGATGATGGCAAATGGGGCTGAGCGGCTACTTACGTGGTGTTTGCAGCTGCTGTTGTAAAACAGTAAAAACTCAACTGAAAGCAACCAAGACCCAGATTCTGCGAGTCCCCCTGGCAGGTGTCCAGCTTGCTGGGGCAGAGGCAGATGCAGAGAAGCAAAGCAAGAATACGTGTTGGCAACTGTGCTTAAGACTTGTGTCAAGATTAGCGTTATATTCTACCTTGAGCTGGCAAATACGGGACTTCTTGTAGCAGATGGCTAGAGGACATTCCTCTTCCCTGCTTCACTTTCCAGACCAGTTGCATATAGCAACACATTCCCTCTTGAAGAAAGAGCAGGAATCACAGAAACAAGCCCATGCCCTCCTCCATTATTAGCCTGGGTCCCCGTTCTGTCTGGGGACCAAGGCAGGTCCATGGAATAATAATCAGAGCGAGGAGGAGAGTCTGCCTCCCTGGGAGTCGTGGCTGAGATGGTGAAAGGCAAAAGGCTGCTCTTCTCACCATTTTTGGAAAATTACAGCTTTATTCTGCGCCTACTGTTGTCATTTGTACACCAGCGTGACTCTCCTAACTTCAGTGGCACTCTGGATGGGAACAGCCTTCTTGTCAGCAAGGAAAAAACCCTTAGCTTGTGAAAACACCAGTGGGAATGTGCTGTGGTTTTACCAGCAAAATAGTCTGGAATGGTTTCCCCATGTTATGGATGGTGTCCAGGCACTGCGTGATCACGGTGGCCCCAGGCCTGTTTGCTGAGTGGAAGGACGTCCCCACCCCTCCGTTATTCCCTTTCTTTGTGGGATTTTCCCAGTTTATCTTCCATGGTTGGGATTCTGCCCTGACTTTTATTGAGCTACACAAAAGGGCAACAGATCACCCGCACAGCAGAAGCAAGGAGGGAGTGGAACAAAGAAGTCTTCAGAGATGCTGTTTGACATTCCCGGGATGCCAGCTGGGTCTCCTCAGGCTGCAACGTGGCAAATGCCCGTGCAACGCCTGAAGTGTGACATGTCACAGTCCACCTTGCAACCATTCTGTCACCCTGGACGGAGGGATGGGAAGTAGCAGGGTGCGCTCAGCTCTCAGCAGTGCTGTTGACAGGCTGGAATAAGCCCCAGGGAATGACTCTGGATGGCTACCAGTGACCTGAGAATTTGGATCAGCACAGCAGAATGGGTAAACACAGAGATGGGTTGCTGGTATAAGGGCTTCAATATGTGACAGGGGCAACTGGGCATCACATCCAAACCTGTCTCGGATCTGTTAGTGAATATTTCTAAAGAAAGGATTCAGAGAGGCAGGAGGTCTCGAAAGCTTTCCCCCAGGCAGTGCACTGGCTGGGTGCCCATGTCAGCCTGTTTTAGGGGAGATTTACAGCACTAATGCAGAGACCGTAGTCTAACAGCTGCCAGGTGACAATGGGGTGAGGCATAGGAGGGGAGGGGGTCCTAGGTGTGGAATTCAGATTCATAGGCTTGCCACAAGCTTTGGTGAACAGTGTCACTTTTCCAGGCTTTCTAGGTTTAGTATTTGCTTTTGTGAGGGGTGCACACAACTGAACATGTATGACATGACAGGCATATGAACCTCTCCCTGCTCATTATTCTCAGTACTAGGTTGTGCTATATATTGCTGCTGCTTTTGTCTTCTCATCCTGTGCTACAGGTTTCCATGGCAGAATTTCAAAGCTTGAGAGAGCAGAGACTGATGGTTAGTTTTCCATCAAAGATACATCAGGAAACACCTCTCAGGAGGGTGATGGTCGTCACTTTTTATCAACAGCAACAGGCACCATTAATTCAGAGGTCCCAGCAAATTCTGTTTCCTTCACCACCCCAAAAAGCATCTTCACTTAAGTCAAGCCCTCTGCTGCTTTCCAGCCCCTCTGGGTTTTATTCTGCTGCTTCCAATACTGTCTGCCTCCTGGAGGCCAGGGCAACTGAAGGAGTTAAAGCAACCAGCTGGCCAGGAGAACTCAGACATGCAAGAGCTGCCTAAACACACGTAGAGAGGCAGCTGGCTGGCACATGACCCACTGAACAGATCAAACAATGCTGCTAGGAGCCAAGAACAATTCCCAGTACCTACTGCAGAACCCATATCTTCCCTGAGTCTTACTCCCCTGTTCTTCCTTTTATAGCCAAGTCAGGGAAATCCTATCCTCCAGTGTTACTGCAATGACACACACCTGGTTCTGAGCACTTGTGCCTGGCAAGGTGACAGCTGCTCATCATTAGGCAGTGTTTATGCCCCTTATGTCCGCTATGGCATTTGAGTCAATGGATCATTTGGTGTGAGCGCATGTGCATCCACTGAATTAAAAGTGCCAGAACCGCAAGGGTGTAAAACAGTGCTCTGTCTTGCATTGGTTATAGATTCCCTTCCCTTCCTTCTCTTTCTCCTAATTGAAGATATGACTCACACTGAACACTGACAAAGCAGACAAACACAGGGCAGGTGGTTTGCAGAGGCAGCAAAATCACCATAAGCTATCGCCTACATTGCCAATGCCACAGCACAAAAACCCCCAAGACGTTCAGTGTCACTGAGGGTAGATTTGGGATGCTGGGGTGGGCAGCTATTGAGTTGCAGAGCATGTTATTCCACCACTCCAGCTGCAGAAAGAGCAGCAAGGTGGACTCCTCTTACCCATTTGTCCTAGAAGTTTGTTCCAAGGAAACAAAATTAATTTTCCCCTATGGTGCTGAGAAGCTTTGAGCTAGTTTTGTGCAGGGATCCTTACAACCCCTTCATGACCCAGTTTCTGAACACCTGAGCATCATGAGGACATGTATGGTTGTTGTCAGAGGAAAGGTGGAATGCTTTGCTGTGCTAAAGTTTGGGGGGGGTATTTTTCCTTTCACTTTTGGTTTGTATCTTTGAAGGATGAAAAAGGTCTTTTGCAGAAATGCCCTCACACTCAGAATAGAAAGACATGCGGTGTCTTCTTGCAGAAGCTCACTCCATGCATGAGCCTGCGTCTGTTCCAGCCAGCTGGAGGAAGGTTCATCTTGCAGTTGAGATTTCCCGAATGCTGGAGAAGTCGAGCTGTCAGCCACGACGTTCATCTCAAGTGGTAGCTGGACCTTCAGTTACCCTGGCCCTTGCAGTGGGACACCTTGAAGTTAATGACTCCGACCTTGAAATTAGCTGAGTATAGTGTGGGAAGCCAGGCAAGAAAGGCAGAAATCCTGGGAACAGCCTGTCCTGTGGTGGCTCTGCCCTGCAAAGGGTTCTTAATGCTTTGAAGGTTTTATGTGCTCCCACATGGCATAGGTTTGATCACTGCGTAATCAAATCACGGTGAGAAATAAGACAGAGCAAGCTCTTGCAGCACATGCTGTAGTGAGAGCTGGCTTTTCTGGCTGCACTGCGCCTGCCACTCTACATCAGCCCAATGTCACCGCACACTTTGCTCTCCAAAGCGAGTGGAAATCTTTTCAGTGATTTTGGATAAAGCTCTGAGCTAACTGGAACCTCATAGCTGCCCTTTGTAGTTATTAGGAGTTGTTCCTTTTCCCTAGGCAGAGATAAGGTGCAGTGACATTGAGAAGGAAATCCTGCTGGGGCTGAAGACCCTTCTGAAGAGTGATGGGCTGCAGGGGCTAAATTCTGCCCTTAGCTGCCTGCTTTGCTTGTCCTCACACATGGAAAATGGGAAAAACCCAAATTGGCCATTTGTGCATCGTTATCCCCTGCTTGCCCCTTTGGGTCTGGTTCTGGCAGTGTGACGGGTGAAACTGGAGAAGCTGGGTCAGGTTGCCGGAGGGATTTTGACAGGGTCCAGAGCTGGCTGCTGGGAGACACAGGGCAGCTCCATTTGTCTTGGCATTACTGAAGTCAATGGGATTTTGGCCATAGTCTTCAACAGGGCTAGGATTTCGCTGAGCATGCCTGAGAAAGCACTGTATCATACAGTTGTGTTGTCTGCCATGACATTTACTGCTAGGGGAACCAGCGTGGCCACTGTCCCCTTTGTCTCCTTGACTGTCGTCCCAACTCCTCTCTGTGTGGTTTTTCCCCTCACCTACTGTCCTGTCCTTCTCTATCTATCTGTCTATCTACCCATCTATGCTTTCTTCTGTTGCTGTCTGACTGCTGCTTGCTGCCCTCCCTCGCTGTCTTCTCAGCTCACTCTCTCATGTACTCTGTGAGGAATGTGCCCACAAGAGGTATTTTTATTTGGCAGCCTGAGTAAGCTTTCTGTTTTGGCCGCAGGTACTGAGATAAGCAGCCAATGGAGCTGAGATCTCCCGTGTCACGTTTTAGCTCTTTCCATCTGATAGAGAAGATGACCTCACTGGCTGGCTGTGTTGGGGAGGTCCGGTTGCAAGGGCAAAGAAGTTAGAGTTAACCTTGAAGGAAGCAGCACAATGCCTCACATGGGTTTTTAGGCTGATTTGCTGTAGCGTGGGGCTATCACGGGGGATTCAGGCATTCAACACAGAGGGTGTGCCGAGACAGAGGAATCCACCTACTGGGGCAGCAAAAAAATGTTATCTTTTGACTTTAGCAATAGGAAGAAGCTGCCAAAGGGTCTTCATCTGCTCTGGAGGAATATCCTCCTTGGAGCAAGTTGTTCTCTGACCTACCTAGAGGTGATACAAGGTGCTATAGGGCTTTTCTCTCTTCTGTTAAAGAAAGCTGTCATGTGGCAGGGGTATAGCTGATGTGCTGTTTTGTGGCATCATATGAGGCCACAGCGGGCCCAGTGTAAATCAGGATAACTCAGTGTGAGATTGCCATGGAGGGCTTAAGCCCTCAGCACAGCGTGCCATGAGAAAGACAAATTTAATGTAATCCAAGATGAATTTAATGTCATCCTCCTGTACAGAAATGTAGGAAAACACTCCAGGGGCAGATGTTAAAGCCTCCTCCTGCACTGAGATTTGAAAGGGCAACACTGGCAACCTGGGAGAACATTTTCAAGGCACATTTCTGCAAAATCAGTGAAGAACTGAGGGGAAGCTGTGGTCTGAGCTGTCATGAAACCAGTATCCAGGCAGGCCTGGAGAATTGACTGTTCTGTATTGCTCCAGTAGATAAAGTCTCTGAAAGTCTATCCTTTTATCACACAGCGGCAGATAGTATCAGAACTCTGGCTGCAAATGTGAAGAAGCACCTGGGATTTTGGAGACACTGTGTACTGTCCTACCACCCTTCCCAGCTTTCCAACATCTGATGTTGGGAAGAAGCTGCCCTCCTCTTCTGAGCAGAATTGTGGTGTCTGACCTATTATGTGAGGTTGTTGAGGGTGGTGAGGCAGTGGACCAAGTTGCTCAGAGAAGCTGTGGGTGCCCCATCCCTGGAGGGGTTCAAGGCCAGGCTGGATGAGGCTTTGAGCAACCTGGGCTAGTGGGAGGTGTCCCTGCCCATGGCAGGGGGGTGGAACTAGATGATCTCTAAGGTCCTTTCCAACTCAAACCATTCTGTGATTCTATGATTCTGTTATAGCAGCACGATGGGGGAGTGATTTGTGTGTATCTTGGGTGACGAAGGTTCATCTCACTTCTTGTCACTTCGTCCATCGTGTCTTGCGCACACCCATCTGGAGACATTAACTCACTTTTCCCTCTTGGTGCGACGAGGAGGAAACTATGACGCTTTTCCAACAAGACGTGTGCGTGCGCATACACAAGCCAGGCTAATTCTGGTCTACGCGGGTGCTAGCTCAGGCTGTGCATCCTTGCACGTAGTAGGGTTGGGGCGGATGGGGGTGTGTGCTGAGACAGCCAAACTGCTATGCTCTGACGGCTCTGCTGCACGTGTTAAAATAACATCACCCTGGCTTGTTGTCTCTCCTCTTCCACTCTCTCCCCTCACTCAACAAAGTCTAAAGGGAACAAGCTCCAGGTATTAAAATAGCTCCTGTCTAGCTTGTTCAGTCTATTTCAGGAGGCTGGTTCCATCTTGACACGGATAGAATACAGAGATGTTGTGGAAACCACAGCCACAAGAGGCCATCAGCCAAAATGAAATGATTTCCCAGTGTAGGCTGAGAGGTTCATTCCCCCCGCCCCCTCCCTCCATCCCCTCTCCTGGCTTAAAATAACAGCGGGAAGCTGTTTGGCTTTGTTTTGTTGGATTCTTCTGGTCACTGTGCTCGGTCTGGTGGTGTTGGGAGGGAAAGCTGGAGGCAGTTTTGTGGTGTCAGGGACTTGTTGCCTTCTGAGCTTTTAGGTGAGACCTCCAGAACCACCAGGGAGGTGTGAGAGCCCCACAGATATTTTTGGGATGTGTTTTCAAGGAGCAGTCAACTGGCGCTTACTGCAGTGCTAATGCAAGGGTTTACCAGCTTAGACCATGGATTTCGTCTCCTAACTTGCCTTAGATTGACTACAAAGGCAGCGGACATCTCGAAAGAGGTTAGGGCAAATGTGGCTCAGGGGTACCTGAAGTCTAATTAAACAATCTGCAGGGAAGGACTCATTTTCTGGCTTTTGTGACCCTTCTGTTGCTAAATCAGGGCTTGTGACATGGAGATGCACTGCTTAACACCAGCTGAAGGTTTGGCCCAAAATATCCCTCAGCTGAGGATCTGGATGATAAGGCTGATGTGAAAACCCTGTGAACAAGACATAAATGCTAACTTCATCTCCTCCCTCATCTCCCCCCAGTCTTCCACCCACCTGCTTGGAGTGTCAATGCTTTCTGCCTTTCCTCACCCGCAGGTTTGTAGGTCTCCTTCCAGCTCCTGCTTCTCCCTGGTGTTATCTGTTTCTCTCTAGGGACAAGATATAACATCAGGCCTATTCCACACATACCTCAAAATTAGTGGGTTAGTTAAACTTCCATTTTTTCAGTCTAAATGGCACCAGAGCTGTTGAATATTTCCGAATAGCTCTTTCGGATTCAAAATATTCTTAACCTTTAAGAAGAAGAGACACAAACATACAAATGCTCAAATCTTTACAAATACACTAGCCCTGTTCCCCCCAAGAGATGTCAAATTGTGGGTGTGGAAATTATAGTGGGAAACTGCAAACGTGAACTGAGCCTTGGGAGCAGATGGCTCAGCACCAGAAGGGTTCACAGGTGGGGATGAACCTTGCTGCTTGGCAAGTGAGCTCCCAGGGCTTGCTCTCAATGATACTGAACTCCAAACTTTTATGTCATTCTGTCATGCCACCAGTCTTATGATCTGAGGCCTTCTGTGTCCCATCCCAGGTGTTTCATTCATTGCAAAGAGAAAATCTGTATTAGCAATGCTCTTTGTAAGCAGAAATAGTGCACGGATGCAATATTCAACTTCAAGGAACAAAAGTTTCTAAGCCTCATTTTAAGGCAGTCCACACTGTCTAAATAGGTAAGGTATGAGGTCTCCATGTCAGAGACATTATTCATTTTACATGACAACAAATCTGCTCTGTAACTTGAGCTAGGGAAATATTACCTTTTTTTTTTTTTTTTTTTTTTTTTTTGTGTTTGCTGCTGTGCAGCAGGAAAGCAGAATAGAAACCAGCATTTCTATTTAATGAAATAGATGTGTAAGCATTTGTTTTGTCAAAAAAAAATTGAATGTACACTTGAAATACAGAGTTTTTATGAATGAAAAGTTCCAAAATGTTTACATCTGTAAATTGCTTTTATTGGCGTTTCTGAGGGGAATGGACTATTTGACTATTCCAGGTGGCAGTGTTCTGAGTCAGTCCATTCAGTTGGCCAGAATGCTTCCTTTTGAGTCAGTTCAGCATTACAAAGAATGTTTGTATGGAGGCACATGACCTAGGTTGAATGGTAGCCCCATTTCCTCATGTGAACCAGAAGGCTGTGGTATTATGGGAAAGAAATACAAATGCTTAGGAGAGAGTGCCTTACAGTATGCAAATGCCCTTGAGAGTATTCTGGGCCAGGTCAACAACATAACATATAGTCAGTCACACTGAATTATCTGATTTAAAATACACAGTTTTGATTTTCCTAGTGGAAAACTTTAAGAAAAAAAAAAAAAAAAAAGCCCTTGGGAACCAAAACCTGCTGATGTTTGTAGAAAGTCTCTTACCCTCAGAAAGAGATTACAGCAGAAGTTTCCTAACTAGATCTATTTTAGCCTACATAGAGTTTATCTGTCTGTCTATCTATCTGTCTATCTGTCTGTCTTTCCACCTTTCCATCTTTCTGTCTTTCTATATCTTGGAGCTTAATCAATGTTTAATAATTCTGCACATAGGAACAGTCTGTCCTTAGACTTTGGATCAAGTCTGAAGTCACCTGCACGTGTCAAACTGTAAAGTGTTTGTCATGTCCCTCTCTATGGGCTAACCCACGGATGTAACACAGCAGACTATTGTCAGTAGCTGAGTAATTACCTTAATTTGAGTAAAAAGGTCAATGGGACCAAATGTTGCTGTAGCCCTGTGGTTGGGATATTACACACCAACACGCCCACACATGTTATTATTTGCTCGGTGGGTTTTTTTCTTTTTTTTTTTTTTTTCTGATGGGCTTTTTTTTTTTTTTTTGTTTCCACAAACCAGAAAAATAAAGATGCTGTCTCTGGCTAGAAATGTGAATGGAATAAATTGTAAGTTCCTGAAATGCTACATGTCAAATTAGCCTGTGTAAAAGTGCTTTCCACTTACATAGCTTCTAAACTCTGCTAGGACAGCCTGCTCTCATCGAGCCAGACATGCGGATCCCTATTTCGGGAAACACGGCACAGGAGACGTAACCCAGCCAGGTCAAGGCAAAGTCAATGAGGCCACCTCAATTTACTCAAGTGGAGGATCTGCTCTGACAATTTCTCCCTGGGTCCAACCTTCGTGTGCCCAGCAGACACCCTCCCTCCCCCATGCACGACGATACTTTTGCAAATGTGTTTCCCTTGGCTTTGCAGAAATGAGGGAAGAGGTACCTGGGTGCTGGCAGTGGGGCTGGAGGGTGCTCAGCTGAAGGCAGGCGAGTCATCTTCACAATTTATAACATGCAGTTTGGCAGCTGAGGGGGTGTTTAATCAGACCTGGAGCAGAAAAGTAGGATGTCTCGGGGACCCCATCGCTTTCTTTGAGGAGACACTGAGCAACAGGAGCTTTACAGTGAACCCTTCTATAGATATAGGGAACAACTTTTTCTGGAGGGTTTTTTATCTGTGTTCATGGGGTTGAGGCTTCTCCAGCACAGCCTGCTTTCTCATTAGACACTGGCTGCCACAGTGTGCTGGGATGTTCCTCTCCTGAGGCTTTCATTAGCTGGTCCTGATGAGAGCACCTGGGCAAGCATCAAAATGCCAGTGGGACTAATCCTTACCAGGAGACGAGCGGAACAGTGAGCATCAGACGATCCCTTTTCCAGAGGGGGAACTGCAGTGTAGGCAGCTGAAATTGTTTCCTATGTGTCACAGAGGAAACGTGTCTCAGTGTCATACAGGGCCTCTGCAATGGGAATTAAGCACTTGTCTTCCCAGTACTAGCCAGTACTCAGCTGATTTCTCCTTAAAAAAAAACTGCCTGGACCATGGCACATCTCTCCTGCTTTTCTGCCTTTGTTCCCTCGTCACTCGATGCGCTAATGTTCTATGTCTTTGCCTGGGGAAGAAAAAAAGCAGAGAGTCCTAGTGGTATTGGGATCCTTTTCTAAAGAAGCCTCTTTAGAAAGTCTTTTATGGGATACCTAAAGGGGTTCGCCCTTTGTTTTAGATGCTAAAGGCACCGGTCAGACTCCAGCACAAGTAGGCATAGGAGTTTTCTCAGTGGTTTGGGTGACAGCAGCAGCAGCAAAGACTCAACTTTGAGGCAGCAAGTGCTTGATGGGGGCCAGGTTCCTACAGGGGAAGGCAGTCTCTGCTGGGGTCCTCGCCAGCTTGCAAACACTGCTCTGTGTACTCACATTGGCCATCCAAAAGCTGTCCGCAGGCTGCTGCTCTCACACCTCCCCCTGTAGTGGAGGTACAGCCGAAGCCTAAGCTTTCTGTGCCAGCCCTAGGTCTGGCCGTGCTGCCCCAGCTCAGGTAGGAGATGTTTACCAAGTGCTGATCTCCACTGGAGTCATTGCTCAAATGGATCTGGAGGAGGCACTCCCTGAACCTGCGTGGGTGATGGGTGAGATGTTCCTCTTGCATGGCCCTGATTGTTACCATCTTATTACCAACACTGCAACTGCGAATCTTTTGTTATCTTTTAAAATAAATATTTCTCTTGGATTTAAATCTATGCTGGAAAGGCTGTGTCTTTCCCAGTATGAGGAGGCATCTGACAGCCTCCCATTTGTTGTGAAACTGACTCTTTTCCTATGGCTGCTTACATGGTTTGAAAGGGCTAAATATCCTCCTCCATTGCTCAGTTGTAGTAGTTGTGTCTGGCACTGGACATTTATTTACACTTTCATGAAACAAAAGGTCTTTTCCCCTAGGTAGAAATGAGGGTGCCAAGCAGGATGGGAAATAGGACTCTACTCTGGAAATAGATCAGTTTTACATTGACAGTTTTAACTCTTCGTGGTCGCATCTGTGTTCATCTGAGTGTGCTCGAGGTAGGGTTGCACGGAGTACAGATGGGAAAACTGAGGAGCTCAGAAGGTTCCCACTGTGCCCACCTTAGCCCAGGGAAGAAAACCCCACAGTATTGCCCTTTGCTCTGTGTAGCTACAGTTTATAAATGTTCCAGCCACAAACTTTCTCTTTGTATGCCCCAGACAGCATTTCCTAAGCCAGGCTTGTTTTAGTGTGTGGCTTCAGTTCCATTCCTTCCCTGCATGGGATTATACTTGCAATCACCTGGTGTCAAGGTATGGTTACGGACAAAGGGAAAGCAGAGAGACACTCCCCGCAGACAGTCGCGGAGACTGCTCATGGATGAGTGTTGAGGTTCTGCAAAATCACGGTGTGGCAACAGCAGAAACAGCAGTCGCTATTTTGCAATATACTGACATGACAGTGATCAGTAACTGGCATTTGCTTGGGCTCCCCACACCGCATTGTCATGCGAGATGTTGTTGTCTGGCAATGCCATTCATCTGACTACACACACCCTACGTTTTCACAAGCTTGTTCCGAAGAAGGAAGGGTTGGTTTATTTTAATATGTCATAGTGAACATTTCATCTCTTGTCCTAGGGGAACCTGATGCTCACGCTTAAGGATGCCCTCACATGGCCTCTGCTCCCTGACAGATCGCACGGATCACACGGAAACAGCAGGGACAATGTTTGATGTGGCAGTGGTTGATGCCCACAAAGTTTATGAGGCTCAGATCTCTGCTTCACAGTACAAAGAACAGGTGCACTGTCTAGATAACACTGGTGGAGAAGTCATCCCATGCAGGGCAATCCTTCCACGGTGACAGTGACATAAATACCTGTTGCATCATCTGTGTTCAGGAGCCTCATCACGAACGCGGTGGGATTAGGTTCTGGGGGTGGAGCTGGTTGCAGGGTAACTGTTTGTTGCAAGCCTGCTGTGCTGGAGGAACCTGAGATGCTGCAGCACAGGACCCTGGTGCTCTAAGCTGCAGAGTGTTCTTTTGGCTATAGAGAGGCTTTAGACCTCTTGTTCCTAGGCTCACGGAGACCCTGTGACAATGAGGAGAACACCTTCACCTCTGCAGGCGCTGCTGCTCCATCCTTCCTAGGGGCGTGAACTGAAACCCCCCCAGCCTGCAGGCAGCATCCACCCCAGGGCTCGGAGCAACGGTGGGTGGAGGCAGGACCTTCAGGAGCAGCCACACTTGGGAAGAAAAGCAGCGAGCTGGCTGGGAAAGAGCCCCTGTAAGCATCTCTTCCCAGGAAGCAGCTGCAGTCCTTCAGTAGCCCTTCCAAGTCAAGGGCTCATTTCTGGATGGAAGTGCTCCTCAGCAGGAGCTGTTGCATAATAAAATGTTTCCATGGGCACACCTCCGTTGTGAGCTGAACAGGCAGGATGTGGGAAGGCTACAGAGTGGGACCTAGGAGTGGGGTCTTGCTGCTGTGATCTGCATCTCCTATGGAGCCTGAAAAGCTGGAGTACATGTTACAGTGACCTTCAGCCCTCTTGGAAGGGAGATGGGCAACTCCAGAGGGTGTCTGATGCAGATTCAAGTTCCCTGTGGTGGCATCTGTCTCCCTCCACGTCTGGGTAACTGGCTTGTTAAGTGAGGTGACTGACCTGCTAAGTCCTTCTGTTAAGTGCCTCCTATCAGATGGATGTAATGCGTCACTGAGCACTGATGGGGCTTTGGGCTCCTAAGTCACTTGCACACTTTCGAAAATATATTCCTTGATTGAAAATGGGTAACACTCAGAGACCAGGAGTGAGTATGCCAAAGGTGTAAAGTGAGTATGACAAGGTGTAAAGTGCAGGAGGGAGTGGTGTGTCGCCATTAACCACACACAGCACACAGCACTTGGTCAAAGTGACGCTGGTTTCCTTCTTTATGCCTTAGAAGTGTGAAATCTATCTGAGGAAGGTGCCACTCACACTCCCTGTTTCTTTGCCTGTTCTTCAGCTGGGAGTCTGCAGCAGAAGGAGCCTTGAAGGAAGCACAAAGTACTGTGCGGCGTGGTGAGAAAGTTGTTGGAACCTGCTGTTTGCTGGGCGTTACATCCTGAACCCCCCTCCTGTACTATCTTGCCCTGGTAGGGGCTGCTGTGGTTAGGGGAGCATGACTGCAGGGTTAGTGACAGGGATGGGAACCTTGCCATGGACTTGGGCAACAGCTGCTGGACTGCTGGGCTACCTAACATAGCCCTGTGCTTTTGGGTTTGGGGTTCAGCTGCCACGGTTGGGAGAGTCTTCTGTGGCACCTCATGGAAAGCTCTCCTCTTCATCCCCCTGACGTGGCCCGTTCTTTCGCATTGGCACACTTCTCCTCATGGCAATGGTCCTGTGCTTTGGATTTTGCTGAAAAGGTGTAATTTAGATCATCTTTAAGATGTAAAAATGAGTAGGGAAGTGAATAAAAGGCAATTCCATATGAGCAGGACACAAATGTTCTCTCTGGTAGAAACCAGTTGACATGGATAGCAGTCTCTTACTCACCAGCATTTGGGAGAGGACAGCAAATCTAATGGCCATCACTAATGCCAAATGTCTGTTCCTCTTTTATCATGCTTAACGTGGGTGATCTGCACATGCCCACCCAGGAGCCCAGCACATCTCCTGCTGATGGGCTGGTGGAGGCAGTGCTCTCTTCCCCTGCTTCTGCTGATGGAACAGTTGGGTTGCTAGACATGACTCCACAAGAACATATCCCAGAACTGCTGATTTTGTAATGCAAAGACTTTCAGCCCCTCTCTGGGGATAAATCTATACAGTGATATAACAATCTGGGGCTACTGGTTTGACATTTACTTCCTCAGTTCGGAGGGGCGTTCTCTTTGCACCCCTCCAAATGTTGCTTGTGAATTCCTTCTCAAGCATCTTTTTATGGCAATTTTGCCATCTGCCTGGAAAGAAGAGGATGTTGGCAGTTCTGCAGTGAGGTCCCACCTCTCTGTTTTGTAATTCAGAGTCGTACTTTGCTATTTAGATTTACACAAAAAAATCATCTTCTTGACATGAAGGATGTTCAGCCTGAGAACGGGCATGAGTGCGTGTACTGTGCGATTCACGGAGCGTTACGGTGCGCATTGATTATGCTCCACAGACCAACAGATTGTCAGCAGCTATTTTTTTTTTTTATTTTCCACACATGTGACTGACCCTTGGATAGATAGCCCTGTGACTAATCTGTGCCAGGAACATCTTGGTGGACTTCCTGATCTCATGTGCTCTGTAAACTACCTGGGCTTCCTGACTGACAAGGAAGTAAAGTTCTCCTAAGACACAACACTCAGTGCCATTGCACTTTCTTATTTGCACCATGGTTTTGTCAGGCAACGTTGCAAGTCCTTACTCAATATTTTTCTTAGCTTTTATTCAGGTAAAACTCCCACTAAGTTGGTACTAGCATGGCCACATTGATAAATTTGACAGGAGGGGTATTGTTGTTGTACAAACGTCACCTGTACATTAGAGGCAGTTACAGGTAAAGTTAACCAGCACTTTGTCTTATTCTGCTTTTCATTTTTTTGTCTTGTAGTTGCTCATAACATTGCCAGTCACTATTTTGCTTAAAACTTTCCATGTTGGGTCTCTTGCTTTAGTGTGATTAATTAATTTTTTGTTTTTTTTTTTTTTTTTTAAATGTTTTGGCTAAAGTGATTCATTGGTTTCTGAGAATAAGTTTAGGAATATGACATTGCTTTGCCCTGTAATAATCTTTCCTTTTTTACGGTATTTTCACTGGGTACTTCGGAGGAGGACCTTGCTGTTTTCCCAGGAAGGGGTCAATGTGTTACTGGTTGCTACCCTTGTTAAAAAAAAAGATCCAGGGCTAATCAAGATTTAAGCTCCAAAAAGCTGTGGTGTGCACCTGGCCTGGCAAAAGTTTGGGGAGTTTGGCTGCTAAATTCTCACAGGGCTCTACCTCCATCGCCTCCGTTCCAGCCCCTCCCAGGGCTTTCGCCAGCCCTGGGGCGCAGGAGAGCCTGTGCTGCTGTCTCAGGATCTCGTCCTCGCTGAGCAAGGCTTTCTCTGCAGTTGCACCACTTGGCGCTGAGCCTTGGGCATGTGGGAACTTGTGGTGAGTGTCTTTTCCACGTCTTCATGGCTGGATGTGACTTCAGATGACATAGGGGAGGAGCATCCTGAGTGTAAATGTAGAATGGTAGGAGGTAGGAGGAGAGGAGAATTAGGGGGCTTCAGGGAGGACAGTGGGAAGGGGTGGGGGAAAGAAGTCAGAAGGTGATGAGAAGGGAGGTGGGGGCAGAAAGGGAAGATCACAGACAGGGACTAGGGATGAAAAGCTGGAGAGGACAGTGGAAACAAGAAGCTGGTGGAGGTGAGGGAGACTCAAGAAGAAAAGGTGTCTGGAACAGAGCAATTGATAGTCCCAGAGTAAGAGGTTGTTCCCCAGCATTGAGCACAGTGGGGGATGTCCAAGCTCTTCTGTCCCGGTTAGCTGGGAAAGCCAGTGGCAAAGTAGGTGCCTTGCTGCTGTCCTGGAAGGGTCCTCCTGGCCACTAGCTCCATCCTTTGTCCCAAGACAAAGTCAGCGCTGCCTAAACCAGATGTGACTAACACGTGTTTCACAACCTCCTGCAGCATCCCCATGCACTGCAGACCACAGCTTCCCGAAGAGGAAGCCTAGCCCCAGCTGTCTAGCACCAGCTCACTACGGCCTCATTGCATTTCTCGTCCTGTCCAAGTGGGCAGTGAGAATAATTTATTCCCTTCTCTGCGGCAGAATTTTGTGCATGCAAGGAGCACAACCTTGTCTCCCATCAGTTCTGTCTCCTAAAGGCTAAACAACTCATCTCTTCTGGACACGTATCTTCTACTCTCTTCCCTTCCCCTCTTGTATCCCCTCGGTTTCTGACATGTGGCTCTCCCTTCCCCATTGACTAGATACCAGCTCATGATGTCCAGGAGCTGAGGAGAGAAGAGAGATCACCTGAACTCATCTCCATCACACTCCACACTAAATTTTTCCTTTCAGGGAATAGTAGGACATTGTTGGCTGGCAATTAGGCACACATTGTCACAGTTATCAAGTGATCAGGTAGCATCTGAGTCACGTTAACTCTGTGTGAGGTAATATGAGCAGGTTAAAGTCTCTGACTGGCAGGAAGGGATTACCCTAGCAGAGCTTGTGTCCCTGCCTGTTGCTGGGCTGCTTCCCTACCCTCACCGCAGGGATGGCTCTGATGCACCGCTGGTGAACTGCTGCTGTGTACAGCCCGTGCCACTTCACCCTCCTGCATTGGGCTGGAGGCTGAGGGTGCTACCTGAGCTGCTGAGCAACGCCTGCTCAGAAAGGGAAACCACCGAGAGGCGGCAGGAAACCACCGGTGGATGGCACGGAGCAGCCATCCCAAAACAGGCTCAAAAGGGAGGGTCTTTACCTGCAGTCAACAAGGTGGTTGGAGTCACCCACCGAGGGGTTTCTAGCTCTGCCCACTAACTACGGAGGTGCCATTGTTTCACAGCATAGGGATCCCAGGTGACCCAGGGGGAATCCAGATTGAGTGGAAGCCCAAACTGGTGGATGACCCAAAAGTTTGAAGCTTAATCTCATCATGTTAGATTTAATCTCATTAATGTTTGTGAAAGACCAGGTACCATGGGAAAAGTACCACAGTAGGAAATGGATAATAGTATGTTCAAGGGAGAGACGGGATAGCGAGTGATAAATAAACACGGGGAAAGCAGGAGGGAATGATGAACCTGTGCAGATTACATGTAGTTTGT
This sequence comes from Pterocles gutturalis, assembly GCF_000699245.1. Taxonomy (NCBI): domain Eukaryota; kingdom Metazoa; phylum Chordata; class Aves; order Pterocliformes; family Pteroclidae; genus Pterocles; species Pterocles gutturalis. The sequence goes on from NW_010124423.1 coordinate 17,336, forward strand.
TCCGTGCAGACAGGAAACCTGAGGGGTAAAACTAGACTGCCTTTTGTATGTAAAGTCTGGATCACGGTGTTTGTACCTGGGGGAAGGAAAAGTAGGGTTATATAGAGAAGTTTAACTTACCCTCTTCCTAACCTGGTGGTCCTTGACTTTGAAAATTTACCTGGCTCTGAGCAGAGCTTTTTGTGCAAAAAAAAAAAAGTGGGCTGAGGGGGTGCTCTGTTGTAGAGGGCTGGGGCTCCTGCACATATAAGGAATCACAGTAGGTAGTAACATCCTTGAACAGGGACACACTGGCAGCTGGGACATGGGGTCTGATTAGAGAGACCTTGGCTGTGTTTCTTTCTTCCCCCACACCATGGAAAGAACTTCATTTGAGAGTTTTGTGGGGTGAGAGCACGTGGGGAAGCAGGAAGCACACCAGGATGCTATCGTAATGCTGCCTTGGGATGTGTCTGTGGTCCCTTCCCAAGCCTTGAGGGTTTGGCCTCATGCAGTGAAAGTCACCCTAGTGCAGCGGGTCCAAAGGAGACCCGGTGATGTCTAAAACTGATGCAGGCAGGCTGATGGATCCCTTTCCATCTTACCCCCTCGGACATCTCACTGGGACGAGGGATGGTGTGTGGGAAGGGAGCAGCAGGCAGTTTCACAGCACTGCTCGTTAATATAATTACTGTAGTGTTACACTTTATGGAAAATACTACTTTGAGGGGTGAGTCTTCAGGGGATACATTAGATGAAGATGCATGTGTCAGCACAGTCGGACAACTTGAGGGTCAACAGGATCCCAGGCTACATGTCCCCAGGTGCCCAAGTCCTTATGGGGAGCCACTGTATCTGGGTTCTCTCTATAAGCAAATTGGAAGGAGGCCAAGCAAAATCCTTACCAGGAAGCCAAGGATAAATATTCATGTCTGGATTCGTTTCCCATTGACTTTTTTTAATTACATAAGGAAGAGATGATGTCTGCGAAAGAATTCCCCTTCTCCTCCCACAGGATATATAGTGCTTTGATGCATGTCCTTTTCAGCAACCGGAATCCTCCTGAAGTGAATTCCTAGAAAGTCCCTGAGGAAGAGATCTTTCATATTTCCTATGGCTTAGCTGCCAGCTCTGAAGAATGGGATGGCTGAGATTGCTGCCCCTCCCTGTGCAGCAGTGGAGCCGAAAGCCTGTTCATCATTGGTGTGATGCATAACCCTCCGGTCGGAGCTGGCACGGGGGAGCAGAGGATCCAGCTCTGCCATGACTCGGCACTCACCTTTTTATAACTGTGTTCATAGTTACCCTCACATTTCTTGTACAATTTGCAAAAAACTCTCTCTTCATCCCTCTCTGCACAAGAATATTTTAGGTGGGGGTTAACATCAGCATTTTTGGGAATAAAATTGCCCTGCCTTCTTGCACATGGGTGGTTGCCTACCTACTGTCAGTTCCGTGGCATCCCACTCTCCATTCACTATTTCGCCCGGGAGGTAATTGACTGTCATTTGGCATCACGTCCTTCAGATCACAGCCCTGCTTAGTGACGAGCTTGGGTTTGCACACTGGCAGCTAGGGCTTGCTTGTGCTTTGATGGGAAGACCAGTATTTTCTGGGCTACTGGAGACAGAAACGTGTCCGGGTGTAACACAACAGCAGCTGCAGGATTGCTGAGGCTTGCAGGGTCTGTCAGGTAAAATGAAACGGAGGAAATCAAGATACTCAGCAAAGTCCTGTGGGGAGCTAGGCTGGAAGTTTGCCGGACAGACAGCCACATCCTAGACATGGTGGCCAATGGAGCATGAACCTGGCCAAGAGGAGACTCTGTGGTACATTTAGGTTTCTCTGACATGCCACATGCAAAGAGAAATATGGAAGCAGTCCTCAAACCCAGCCAGGGACAATCTGTCCATGCCAGGAGCAATCCTCTTCCTAGAAGGATGCTATGTTGCACCAGAGCTGCCAGCCTGGGTGGTGAGGAGCCTCAGCTTCTGCACCGTGCTGATGCCTTCCTTACTCTGATGCTGGCTCCATGGAAAAACTGAAATGCCAGAATATTTTATTTCTGTTGGGCATCAAATCATATAACCACTGGCCAGTAATGCCATTTGCATTCCTCGTTCTCCCTCCCGTTTTCTCTTCTTCCACCTCTTCCCAGTTCTCCCTCCCCAATGCTCACACCCTGCTGCAGTCTGGCAGAGCCTGAAGCAGGAAAAGGGAGATGCTGGTTCCCTGTTTGATCAGTGCCCTCATTTTCAGCTGATATATAGTAAGGTAAATTGCCCAAATCAAACTGACAGGGACATCTTCAGCTTTGGCA
>NW_010124423.1:19665-31178 GCF_000699245.1 Pterocles gutturalis
TTATTTTAATTGCTTTTAATAAGAACACTGATTGCAAAAATATTTGGCTGTGCAATTTGTGCTTGTGTGCAGGCAAATACAGGAGAGTTTCTGGTGAGACATATTTGGGTTTTTCTGGCATGCACACTGTGAAGCAATATAATCCTGCTGGGGCCATCAAACAGGCGATAGCTTATTTTGTTCTTTCACTTCCTACTATTTTAAGAAGCAGTAAGAGTAACAAACTCCTCTCTGCTTTTGAAGGGCTAGCCTGCTGATTCCTCAGATAGTTGGTAAGCGGGTTCCTGTCACCCTTCCTAACTTATCTTCCTTCCCAGACAGCTGAAAACTGGACTTCTACAGGAGAAGGAGAAAATGTGGCAAATTTCTTATTGTTGCTGAGCTCACACCAGTCTGGCAAGAGCGGGTGGAGGAAAAAGAGCCATTTTCCTGCAGCTGGTATGAAGACTGGTGCTGAGACAATAAAGGCTGGGCTGTGTCTCTGTCGCCCCATTTCTTGATGTGCCATGGCCCCATAGATGGGAGTGTTATTCTTGTATGAGTATCTGGTAGGTGCCTATTACAAGATGTGGAGGGTAGGAAGGACTCCATCCCAGCAGAGTCAGAAAGGCAATGAGGGAGGGCTGGGAACAGCCAAAGACACCTTCAAGGAATTAATGAGCAAAGCAATGGCCAGTGCAGTGCAAGAGATGAGGTGGAGAGAGACTCCCTTGCTAGAGGGTATTTGCTGTTTGTGCTGACCCCTGGGAGCATGGAGCTAGCCTTCCTCTCCTCAGACGAGATGTACACAACTGCTCCCTGCTCCTCACCCCAGCAGAAGGACATGGGCTCTGGGGAGACCCACAGCTATGGGGGACAGGCTCCACCTTCACCCCTTTTTGCCTCAAGACCCTGCACAACCCATCAAATTCAGCTGGAGGTGGCAGCTGATTATCCAACCTGCAGTAGCTGCAGTGATGGAGCGGAGAGGGCGGAACTGGGAGCGGGGCAGCGTGCCCAGCTCCCGTGCTGCTGAGGGGGTAGTGTTCACACTACAGTAGCTTTCCTGCTTGCCACCTGACTTTTCCAGCCTCATCTCCTTTCTGGTTGACTTTTGACTGTCCTCGGTTAATCTCTTGCCATGCCCTTTCCTTTTCCCCTTTTGAGCATATTTGCTATTCAGCAGGCTCACACAGCAATAATGATTAACCAGCAGATTTGTTACTCAGTCCTTTATTGGAACGCGGGGAAGATCTCCGCTAACTTTGTACATAAAGTGTAACAGAGAGGCAGGACTTCTGCCACAGCATCAAACAAGCCTTGGCCTGTGCATTAAGTGCAAGCAACAATAATAGGGGAACATATGAAAAAAAAAATGACATTGACTTGAGTAGGGAGCCAGCCAGCTCCCGGCACGTTGGGGACAGCATCATGTGCATGCCACCCTCACATGGATAGCAGGGACACGCTGAATAGCTGGGCAAACTTCAGAGCACTGCCACTGGGACTAGCACCCACGTGTTCTAGCAGGGAGGGCTGGGAGGAGGCAACCACACCTCCACCCCAGCCCCGCATGAACCAGCCGCGTGGAAGGTCTTGGCTTGGCTCGTTTGGGATGTGGGACCGGGGCTCGGGCTGGCACAGCAGCCGGCTGAGCACCACTGATGCGGGAAGGTGAAGCAGGTGCCACGCAGGTGGGGGAAGATCTGGCAATGCAGAGAGAAGACCCTCTCCACGGTGGTGACCTCCCCCCTCTTCAGAGGCAGCCGGAAAGCAGCTGGTGGGAAGCGGAAAGCACCAAGCTGCTGGTGCCATCGCATCCCAGCAGGCGAGGAAGAGCTGGGAAAAGAGAAAACTTCCCCTCGCAGGGTGCTTTCCTCCCTCTAACAAGGTAAGCCGGCAAATGACTCAATTATATACTGAAGAACAATGAAATAAATGTTTACAAGGTGCCTTTTTAAATGCCAAGAGTTATAAACCAGTGAGTGTAAGAAAGCAGAACTCGAGATTCCTTGGTGCCCAATTCAGGCAATGCTTAACTAGTAGACTGTGAGGTGTTGGAAGGGCTCCCGTTCCTCTTCTGGCAGCTCTCCCCCCAAATCACAAGCACAATTTTTCTTTTTCATTCAAAGAAATAAATAAATACCACCCTTAACTGTGTTCCATGTAAGTGCCTTGAATGGAGAAGAGAGGGGAAAGCAGGAGCAGCAGTTTTGCACATCGTGCCTGTCTTTCCAGGCTCTTCCAGCCGCTGGCATGTACATAGGCCCTTCCCTGGTTACAGGAGGATGTATAATTAGCACAGCACATTATGCATTACCTTCCTATTTGCCAGCACGTTCACCTCTGTGCAGCACAGCACAATGCCCGAGTGCCACTTAGGTGCTATCGCCAGCCTGAGCTGTCCCATGTCCCCGGGTCAGACTCCTGGAGGTTTGCCTTGAAGAGCACAGGCACTGAGAAGAAAGGAAACTGAGGCAGGGGCCTCATTAGCTTTTCAGTTTTAAAGCTGTTACGTTTCACTTTGTCAAGTTTTTCTCATTGGCATATATGTCTGGAAGCCAGCTTTACATAAAAGTTTGAATTGCTGCGTTATAGCGGGACTTCTGGAGCTGGAGCTGGCAGGAAACCCATCTCCCTTCCACCCAGATAGGGGAGCACTAGCAAGGGCCCTCCTCAGCTGCTCTGTGACACATTTGTCGGTGGCTGCAGAGGGGAGATGGAAGCAGAAAGAGATCCCCTGGGCAGCAGTGGGCAAAGCCGTGCAGCTGCGTGACCTCGTTGCCTGCCCGGGTGTGCAATTCCTGATTGCACAGGGCAGCGGGAGCTGGGGGGGCTCTGCCCCCTTACCCTCCCATGCCTGGAGCAGTGTGTGGGGTCAGAGTCCCACCAGGTGCTCCTGGTGGGTGTGTGGGGTCCATGCTGAAATGTGTCAGAACATCAACACGTTTTTCCAATGGGGTGTCACGAGCCAGGAGACTTTAGCAGGGACCGACATTATGAGAGGTTTAAGCGTCGGCACACCAGCATCTGTAACCCAAATGACAGGGAGCGAAAGCACAACTCATAAGACAAGGAGGGAAGAGGAAAGGAGATGATCAGGCTCTTTGAATGGCTTAGAAATCCCAACAGCTCCTCTGGGGACATAGGCTCTCCTACTGAAGCTTACCAGAGCAGCACCTTGGGGATTTGTAACTGGGGACTATCATGGCTAAACAAACAGTGGAAGATGCACATGTGTTCTGTGTGGGGTTGGGCATCTGGCGTCTCTCTCTCTTGCTCCATCTAATCACTGGCCACCTATCTGTGGGGCAGCTTGAGAAGGTTCTACCAATACAGGCAATTGGTGTATGTGGGCTGTTCCTTCCCCAGCCACCAAAACTCTTAAATTAGTGCAAGGGGTTGCACTTGCTCTGCCGGGGGAGTGCAAGGCTGGCATCAGCTTTGAAACTATTCAGAAATTCAGGACAGCAGAGAAGCATGAGCCTTGGAGACAGAGGGGACGGCTCTGGGGCTCCTGGACACGTCTGCTGTTTACACTGCTACTGTAGTTGCTGACTCTGAACCTAATAACTTAGACTCTGCTCACTGGCTGACTTTGCTCTAATAACTTAGGAATGACACGCAAAGAGCAGGGCGCAAAGGCTGCTGCAGCTGCCTGGTGGGACCACGGTGCCAGCATAGCTCTGCAGAGGAATGGGAGCAGAGTACGAACACGGAGGTGGGAGTGGGAACTTCTGCAGCTTTAAAAAGTGGGCATTAGGGTGTTTAAACACTTAATAGGTTTAAATCTTTGAGGACCCAAGACTTACTTTCAAAACCTGATGGATCTTAGAAACCTCTGCTGCTGAAAGCCATCCTCCTAATCCACTTCTGAAATGCAGGTTTAGGGTCCCAAGTCACTTTGTCACCCTTGGAAATGGCTTCCCTTTCAGGGTTGTTTGCCTTCTCTGGGGGAAGGAAGGACTGAAAGGACATTCTCAAATGCCCCACGTACAGACCCCAAATTTTTGTACTGCCCCTCATTTTTTCCTCGCAAATGCAGGGATTCCACCAGTCCCTTTGCAAGAGAAAACGTTTTTCCACATTTCTGCGTCTCTCCACATCAGGCGTGTCTCCTAATATGTAGATGTGGTTGTAGGTAATAATTATTACTTAATCTGCTGCTGCTGCAGCTCTGTTCTTCGAAAAGCAGTCAAGAGCACCAGCCACGCGGTGGCAGATAATTAAAGACTTTGGAACAGTTTTACTGGCACGACCATGCCCCGTGCTGCTTCCACCACAAACTGTAGCTGTTCCCTGCCTCCCCTTCCTAGACTTGGGTGAACTGGCTTGGGTTTGCACGTGATCAGGCATCAAGTAAAAATAACTGCATACCTTTGCATGGCAGAGGTTCCTTCTATCAGGGTGACTCAGCAGGACAGCCGTGCATTCCTATGCAATGTCCTGGAACAGACTACCTCTTCTTTAGACTGTGTTGGGTTTGGGGTGGGACTTGGGCCTCTGGAGCAAGGTTGGTGCCAGAGAACAGCTTATCCTTAATTACATTTCCACGATAGGATTTGGCTGCGAAAAGAACAAACACCAGTGAATTCAAGGTGATAGAGCCAATTTCCAGGTAAGGTAAATCAGAGAACTAGGGACCTGAAACTGAGCATAAGTTCTGCAGAGATAGAGATTTCATCATCTCAGAAATAGCCCTGGCAAAGCCCCAGTAGACAATGTAGCTAAGTTATTCTGTGGCTTTTACGTTCTTTCATGTGGCTCCTGGATAGCTAAAGCCCAACCACAATTATAGTCATTTTATTTTAAGGAATCACACAATGGCATGGCCATCTACTCAGACATTTTGGGTGGCCCCTAAGAGGGACACATTGGTGGCATTTTCGGTCATTGGCATCGTGGGATGGCAAGTTTCCTGCAAAACTATTGAGTGCAAAGCCAAAACCTTTTTTAAATTCTTATAGTCAAACCTCTGGCTTCTTTTTTTTTTTTTTTTTTAATAAACTTTCTCTATTCACTATTTATATCCTTTTGCAGATGCTGGGGCAATGCTCTGAGGTCCTGGAGGCTAGACAGCATTTGGGATTCAGGAGCATTTGTTAAAAGCATATCTGGAGGGTGTTTGGGAGCCTGGCAGAAAGCGGGAAGTGTCCGGGAGTTAGTTTTTCGGAATTGCTCTCCAATGGCGCCAGTCTGCCTGTTTGCAACATTTCACCCAGTTTTGCAAATCTGGCAGCCCTCTGGCCAGCGTTACGTGTTCTGCCACAAAGTTTTGCGAAACATCCCCTGTCTCTTATCGAAACAACAACAGGGTAGAGTTCTGCTTGTGGTAAAAGTTCACAACACTGAACCAGCAAAAAAAAAGAAAAGAAATTTTGGGGCAGATCATCACCTAAATTTTTAGTGAAGCTGCACTCATTTGCACCACCTGAGGACATCGTGCCTTGATAGTAATGTCGTTCTGCAGACTTTCCTCGACCCACTAACTTCAGTGCTGTCCTTCAGGGGATGTGCCCCCTCACCACAATCTGATTAAATGAAGAGCTGATGATCTCCCTCCCGTCTGTCTTGCTGTGGCCATCAGGGTGCTGTTGCATTCCTAATGACTAGCCAATTCTTAGTAGCTCAGCCTGAGCTCTCCTGCTTAGAGACCTCCCTGGTTTGTTTTTTTTAACCATCTCTCAACTTGCAAGACCAATTTCTTCAACGTGTTTGCACACATTGGCAGATGTCCTCCTAACCACTGGTTAGGACACTGACATAGATGTGAACATGGTAAGCCATAAACACCCATGTCCCCATTTCCCTTTCCCCTTGATCTTAGTGTGATCTGAGTTTCACTTCCAGGAGATGTCACGGTGAGAGGTGAAGAAAGGAGAAGACAACGGTGAGAGACGAAGAAAGGAGAAGACAACAGAGGTGAAGCTTGGCTGTTATTCATAGGGACAGCTCACACGTGAGTTATGCCCCATCAGAGACAAACTGTGCCCTTGAGACCAATGTGCCGACTCTTTTATCATCCAACCACTCTGACCTTCCTGATTCTCCCCCTCCTGCCCTCAGACCCCATGCTGCGATTTATGCCCTTGCTCCACTGCGTCTATCTGTTCTTTGTGAGAGGTTCGTACAGCTGATGCAGAGTTTATTACAACTAGGGCTTAATCTTCACGTTGGCAAAGTCCTCATGAAAAATAATAACGATCATGTTAATGAACTTCGTTGCACTTGGGAGGATGTAGGGGCAGATAGGTCCTTGCGGTGTAGAAACCTGCCCCAGAGAGGAGGGTGGTGGCGATGGAAGAAGTCATGCTCTCCATTGTCAGGTCCCTCATCCATCGCACTGCTTGCTTGAGGTTCCCCAGTGCTCCAGGAAGACCAAGAGCCTCCTCAGAGCTCCCACACTATACAACCCCCAGCCTCCTTGAACCAACCTCTAGGGAAGTGTCAGACCATAATCTGACAGGGAAGCTGAGGGCCCTGGAGGTTCCAGTCTTACCCAGCCGCCACTCGTGTTTGCAGTGCACAAGCGTACCCTTGATGCCCTTGGGCAGAGGAAGGCTGGGCCTTTCATGAGCGATCCCGTTCCTGTTAACTGGCTTCTTCTTCCCCACACAACCGCAGCATTTGTGCAGGAGAACAAATCTGGCTAAATCTAGAAGTCTGTCTTCAGCAAAACCCAAAGGCTTTTAATGAGCAAGAGAAACACGGACTTTTCTTCTTCAGGCAAAGCCTGCTGCTTTCTCGGTGGCTGGAGCTGCCAGTTTGCCTTTGCATGGAGTGCTTCAGAGGGGTTTGGGGACGAGACCACATCAGAGACAGGTCTCCTGCAGAGGTTGTCTCAGAGGCCCTATGTGGTGTGCCGGGACTTTGAGATGGACCTGTGTTCTGTATTAAGTTCATGAAAAGGAGACAGAGGATTTAAATAGCATTTATTCAATTTCTTTGTGGGTGTTTTTTTCTTGACATAAAGCCCTTTTCTCTTTTGTTTTATTGGAAACACACCCACAGCGGGGTGTCCGAAGTCAGGCAGGGCCGTGCTTCGCAGGCACCCGTGGGGAAGCAGCGTGCAGTCCAGCAGGGTTGCTCCTCGGGTGCATTCTGTGGTTTTCCATCCCCCCCTTTGACCAGTCCATGTCTCACATTCACCAGGTACCAAATGACACTTGGACCCCCCCTGGTTAACTCTGGCCCTCTGTGTCATGCCAGCTGCCATGAGATGGGTGCGGGTCTAACTCCACCCTCTAACCATGTGCTAACAGCACACTCCACATCACCATCCCCTCAGGCTTCTCTGAACACATTCAGTTTCCACCAAGCAGGATCCACTGAAGTGGTCTCCCCCTCCACAGGGCCACAGGAGGTGCCAAGTTACTGTAAGACAGTGCTGGAGATAGTGCTCATAACCATGTTGCACCCGGAGGGTCCTGATCTGAGATCGGTCCCTCTCACACTGGGCTTTTGGTATATAAAATCCATATATATTAAAAACACAATCTTTGCCATCTGTGTGAACAGCTGATGGGAAATCTTGTGACTTCTAAACAGTATACTTCTTCTGTAATATCTATTTATATGTGGTAGGGAAACACAGAGAACTGGTGCAGTGTCCGGTCACATCCCACCCTTCCCCTGCTCCGTGGAGAAACTTTGGAGGTTCCTCTCCTTTCATTTCTGTACCATGGTCTTTGCATGTGGTCTGGTGACTAAAAGCTGTCAGTGGGAGAAGGAAGCAGCTCCGCTAGGACATCGTGCATTTGCTGACAGACAGAGCACCGCTCCTCTCCTGCTGCATGAGGAGCAGAAACCACGCGCTCATCTAGCAAGATCATCCCTTAAAAATTCAATTTGTGTCAAATAGTAAACCTCAGAGCAAGCCAGCATGGGCAAGGCCCCCGGACGATGATAGATGGCATTCTTTTGCCATGCAAACAACAAGAAAGCAGCAGCCAAAAGCCATCAATTCTCTGCTGAATCATTGATGAATGTTGTTCAGGCTTAACACGATGTCTGGAGGAAGAGAAGTTGGGTCTACAGAGCCGATAGAGGAACCGTCTCTGTATGCCAGCACAGCGGATGGCCCAATAGCTCCATACCTCTAGTTCAGGTGGTGAACACAATGCAATTGAGCGTAAGTTCTGCAGGGCATCAGCAAGGCACAGATGCAAAAGTTGTGTTTGTTCTTCAAGGTGGTCAGCACCAACGCGAGGTCAGGGAATGCCAATGGGAAGCTTTGCAGCAATTTAATTCTGTGGACACTGGCTGGAAAGGTAGGGCCTCCTCCTTTTACGAATGTTTGGGAAGAACTCACAGCTGGAGCAGGATGTGGGACCCAGGAGCTTCAGTGCTTTTGCGCAATGAGTGCGATGAAGCTGTGTGGTTCCTGCTTCGATGAAGTAGCACCAAGTAGCTAGCTGCCGTTCTGGGAAATTATTCAGATGCACTGAGGTGTAAACAATCTCTTCCTGAAGGAGAAGCCCAGGCAAGGAGCTGGGTGTCTAGTCTTGTTCTTCCTTTAGAATTCGGACTGGCCCATACAGGGATCTGAAAGCAAACTGAGAGTGGCTCAATTGAGATAAGACATTTGTGAGGCTTATTAGAAAGGCAAACATTAGAGGGACACAAGAAGCACTGTCTGTTGTGGATACCTGTCTGGCTCCTGCATAAATAGGTGTATTTATTAAGATATGTTAATATCCATTGCTGTAGGAAAAGCAATCAAATCTGAACGCTCAGTCATTACCTGCTGCAGGGAAAGGATACATGCAAGAGGAATTTGAAGGGAGTTCTTGCTGCCAAGGAAAGATGAAAGGATTTTAGAAAGAGGGGTTGTGAAAACAAGTAGTACTGGAGAGCTTATCCATGCATAAACGAGATGGAGCCTGAAGTGACGGAGAGTCCCCATTGCTTCCTTAAAAACACAAGAACAAAACAAAAAGAGTGGCTGAGCAGGATGTAAGACAGAAAACAAGATCTCATAAAAACTGTTAGCAGTCAGGGAGGGAAGGAAAAACGTCAATGTACGCAAATCGACTTTGATTTGATGCTTACCCCCATGTCTGGCTACGGAGGGATAACCTTGGAACCCTCCTCCCCCCAAAAATGGAGCATGCTCCCAGCTTTCTGGGTCCATGCCAGCCTCTGAAGTTCACTTTCAAAGGCAAAGCTGATGCGGAGACATTTGACAGGACTCACGCTTCTAAATCACGTGGATGCTTTTGTAAACATTACTTCTGGGTGTACTTAATATCTCCACTATTAATCGGGTTGCGGGGAGTTAAAAGCCCATTAATGGCATTAACACATGCTATTTAACTGGGCTGAATTGCAAATGCAAGTTTAGGCAGAGAACAAATACAATGTGACTTTGGAGGAGCAGAAAGCCAGCCAAAAAAAAAAAAAAACCAAAAAGTCCATTTCATCTTGAAAAAAAAAATACACAAAACAAACATCTACTAATCAACCCAAAATACACAGCCTATGGGAAGGGAGGAAAAACTTTGGCAGATGTGATATTGAAAGAACTTGTAGGTGTGTCAGTTAAAACCAGATGTGGGTCTCAACAAATGGCAGGTGATAGGTGGGCCAATACGTGGAGCGGGTTTGATAAGATCTTGGCACGCAGTGTGACCACAAGGACGCTCAGTGGAGTTTGGTCTTGCTGGCACAAAGAGCACACAAAACTGGACCAGGAAGTTTTGATCTTGCTCTGAAATCAGTGGCCTACCAGTTGAAGGAGATGATGATAACCTGGATGGTCGTTCAAAGCAAAGCAATAGCGGGGACTGAGGGTCTGGAGAACTCATCCAAGCCTGTTTGGGTTTTTGAAGAATGCAATGGGAGATGACCCAAACCTGCTGGGTTTGGCTACGTACTGGCTGGCTGTGTTTGTAGGGGCGTGTTAATACCTGTTCACACCGACTGGTTTCTGAGCAGTCAGGACAACGAGTCTTTAACGTGGTGCATACTTGAACATAAAGGTATAAAAAGGGGAGGAAATTGGGTTAAGGGAAAATGTAACCTGAATATTGTGGGGAAAGATTAAACGGTGAAATGCACAAGAATATGAGTATCTCCTCAGGCTCTTTGTCTGGGGCTTTCAAAAGCCGGTAGTGGCATATAGCCTATAAAGACCAGTTCTATACTGTCGCAGAGGACAAATGGCTAACCAAGTAGTTCTTTTCTCAATGCGTTAACTTCATAGTGTTTCAGCGAGATGGGCACTTATTTTTATATTATCAGTATCCTGATTACCTCTTAATAATGACACTAAAAAACCACTGAAGTTGGAAAAATGAAATGCTCAAAAATAAGAAATGCTAAAGTCACGATTGCTCTTCATGCCTTAATTCTATATGCATCTGCATTGTGTTTTGGTTACAGGATCACCGCTGTACAGGACAGATTGTCACTGTGCTCAGTGGGTAACTGCTTGGAATTTCTTCTTACCCTCATCCCTTGACCTCAGACCTTATTTACTAAACACCACTTAAGCTCTGCCTAGAACACAAACTGATTACATTTCCTCATGGGCTTTCCTGTGACACTTTCACTCTAAATCCGAGCAGCTCACAAACATGAACAGATGTCCCCTCACCACAGCCCTTAGGAAAAGAGGAAGGAGCTTGTACCGCTTCTATTTGACCGAAGTGGAACGAGGATAAAAACATTAGAGTTGGGACCGCTAACCCTGGCTGTTCACTTTACAGCTACACAAGTTTGCTTTTTTGGGATTTGTGTGTGTGTGTGTGTGTGTGCTGTATGTGTTTAGACGTTGGCACGTTACTTAAATCTGCAGAGAATTTACCCTTCAAGTGACTATTGTGAAAGACAAAGTTGCAGATACATAACAAAACCTATTGTTTTCTCTGAATGTGAGAGCTGGGCACTGACTGCGAGAAAAGAACAAGAAAAATAAAAATAAAAAGTGCTGAGAGGACCAGGGAGGAGAGCAGGGAGGGAGAATGGTGTGTGGACAAGAAAGTCTAATATTGTGGAAGGTTCGTGAATAAATGAAATGAGCACTTGAGAACATCTTCAGGCAGGACATGGAGCTGAGATGACAGAAGAAGGGTGAGCTGAGCAGCACCTAGAACATCCTTGTTAGCAGGTTTGGATCCTGAAGCCACCAGAAGAGAATCACTGTCAAACCTATAATGGCCCTCTATGAACTACCTCTAGGGGCAAAACACATCCTCAGCTGAAGCGTGGGAGCGCGGGGCAGGGAATTTCTAAGTGTGGCCAGGATTTCTTGAACCTTCAGCGCCAGGGACTCCCATAATTTCATGTTGAAGGCACAGCTCCCAGCAACTTTGCTTGCAATGCAGAACGCTCAGCACTTTTGCCAGTCTGGCCCCAGGTGCCTGTAGCTTGGCAAACAGAATGGGAGGTAGTGGCCAACTTAGAAAATGCTTATTTAAGTGACTTGCCAGTAGCACACAAGGGCTCAGTGGTAGGAGCAGGGCTCAGCAGCGTCCAGCTGCATTAATGATCAGATCATCTCTTCTCCACCTCCAATCCCCATCCTCATTCCC
>NW_010124423.1:31191-36907 GCF_000699245.1 Pterocles gutturalis
GGCAATAAAGGATGCAGGGGTCTTGTGGGAAAAAACCCAACAAAACGCTATGTGATCATGTAATTTAAAGGCTGTACTATAACACGCAGGCACAAAGGAGATGAATTAATGCTGCATGGAAAGCCTCCGGACCAGCATTTCCTCACTCTGCTGTGCAGTCAGAATGTTCCTTTAACATAGTTCTCTATGTGCTATTGCATAGGCTCACGGGGCCAGGGCAGGGGGAAAACAACAACAAAAAAGTTTCAGAGCTTTCTCTCTCTCACCCTTTCGAAGGCATGCAGTGTGGAGACGGGCCGACCCTGGCGCAGGTCGCCAGGGGATAGGGAGCTGGAGATCTGCAGCTCTCTGCCACCTGAGGAGGTGAGGGGAGGGTAGCAGCCCCTCGGCCCCGCGGGCTGCGGGGACAGGAGCACGGTGGGCTTGGTGTTGGAGCCTGGGCTGCCAAGGGGCATTGAGGTGTACAGGTGCTGACACTCCAAAGGAGAACTTCCTACAGCTTTAGTGCTCCTGCTCTATCACTGAGATCCTGAGTGATGTACCCTACGTACCATGGGACTCCTGCCTCCACCTCCCTCCTTCTCTCACTTGTATCCCATCTCCTCTCTGCTCTGGCTGGTCCTCCATTTTTTTTGTCATTCCTACCACCCCAGCTCCTTCCATTTTGCCTTTCCACTTGCCTCCAAAGGCAGAGTGGGTGCAGTCCTCTCACAGCCAGAAATCTCAGCAGGAGTGGAGGCAGAGGCAATCCTCCTTGAGCCTCACGTCCCCGTGCAGAGACATGTGTGTGCACCTCCATCTCCTGCACGGTGGCCCAGAGGAGCTGGAAGAGATGGGACACAAACCCAGGAGAGATATCCAGGAAACCTTCAGGGAAAACAAATGCTTGGCTTACCTCTTCTGCAGACAAAATGCAAATATTGACTTTTCCGAGGGTTATAAGGTGGCCAAACAGGGGTAGATCGTAACCAGGCTGCCAAGAGCACATCCTTGATACGAGGGCAGCCCTAGTTACTTGGGTGCCAGCTCTGAGGCATGGGAATCACAGACCATTAAGAATGTTTCACCATGAGGGAAACAATGCATTTTTCTTCTCCTTGTTCTCAGGAACAGCCGCACCACTTAAGCAGAAACGCAAAAGCAAACGAACAAAACAAATTCAGCTTGAGGCAGACACCCAGCATGGGGAATTGCAGGCCAGATGGTTAGTGTAACAAAGTTATAAGTAACCGAAAACAGCCTTTAATAAGGAGTATTAGGCAACTTCAGCATTAGGTGGTACCACCCCTACCGAAACTCCATCTCCCTCTTTCTCTTTTTAAAAACACCTTTCCTAAACCCAGCACACCAGCAAACTCCACAAAGAAGCACAATGACAGTGTGAGAAAAGTCCCGTGGTGTAGCTGTTGCCGCTACATCACAAATATGTCAGAGGACAGCGGATGCCCTTCCACCGCTCGTCCTGCTGCCGGGTCCCGCTCCCTTCTCCTCCTCTTGGCTCCATCCCCTGGGCCCACTGCCTTCTCACCCACCCCGCAGCCGGTCCCTGGGTGCCTGTCTCTTCCCGCTCAGCCTCCTGAGCCACCTCCCCATTGCCTGTCCCACTGCTGGCTCTGGCAGCATCAGCTCGGAGCCCACGCTAATAAGCCCAGCAAAGCTCCTTACCTTGGCTCCTTGCCTCCCCTTCCCCTCCCCTCCGCTGTCAGTGCGCCTCACTGCTCTTTTGGAGAAATCTCTGTCTTCCTAATCTACTGTAAAACAAAAGGGAGGGGGACAAAATCTCAGCTCCTGGCAATTGCTCCTGCTCTGCTGACTTTCTCCGGAGCCAAGGCTGGGTTATTGGTCTACTGACTTTAGTGGGATGACACTCTGCTTCACATCACCCAAGGACAAGACCTGCTTTTGTCAGTGGACTGATGCCAGCTTGCACCAGCAGAAAAATCTGTCTTGTTGGCTTAAGCTTCAGGGTGGCTGGGCTGATCGGTGTCAGAGGGTGAGCCGACCCCTGACTCCAAATGAATGCAGAAATTGCTAGGCACAGCTGTGTGCACACTCCTCGTCGGCTTCACCTGCTTTCTGCTTCTTTCATCCCAGAAGCACGTGCACGTACTGGGAGTAAGTGTGTACATGAGTTTTCAATTGTTGTGTGCACTGATGCTTGCCCTATTTTGTTCTTGGAGGATTCCTCTGTCTCAGGAGATGCAGCACATGATGCTTTCACTGTGTTTGCATGAGCTGTTCCTGCTTGTTCCGTATCATCAGGTTATGTGCTGACAAGGGGAGCATATGCTCTCAATGGCATGTCTGCTGTGGCTAAATCATATCCTGGGTCATCAATTCAAGGCTCACAGTGTGCTCTTCCAGTTTCAGAGGGAACTGTTGTCTGCTTGGGGTGTTTATAACCCTTGGGAGACTTGGGCAAATCAGGACAACCATGTGCAAGACCTAGCATTGTTTTCTTAAGCTGTGCAAGCATTTGCTTTCTTACCTCCCTTACTCTCTGCATGCACTACAGGCATCTACTCAGTCATAGCAGAAGTAGAGCTGAGTCAACACTTGAAGCATCACTGTAGAACTTGGTTGCTTTCAGTAGGCTGCCCCAAAATGCAACCTAGATTAATATCAGAACATACAACAAATGGTTAAACTTTCTGTGTTGTCACTCTGCCTTGGCAGTGTTTGGGAAGTCATTTCACACAGGCTGTGAAAATCATGTCATGAACTTATGGACACAACATGTACGAGAGCCAGAACTTTAAATTTATCATTTTTAAGGTCAGCGTCTGTAATAATTAGGAGATTTCTTTCTTTTTCTTTTTTTTTTTTCAAGTGAAACTTCATTTTGTTTAATTGAAACCTTTCCTCACTTGCAACTTCAGTAAGCACATGCTGAAATAATTCCTGATACTCAGTGACAGCTCTGTCCCAGACAATTATATCACCAGTAGACACTTCAATTTTTACAGGGTTTGTAGCATCTGTGCAGTGAAATGCTTTGGAACCTGCCCAATAAATATATCGAAGGTGTTCAACCCTGGGCTTTCCATGCCAGAGGAGATCTGAAAAACCTTATCAGTCTATCTAATCTGCTGAAGAATTTGGCTTCTACCAACTGGGTCAATGTTTCAGTCCAAATGGAAATTTTCTCTTTGCTGTTCCTGTTCCAGGGGCCATTTAAGGCTGAATCAACCATGCTCTCCTCCATAATTAGAGAGGAGCAAGCTTGCTTGCATCCCCTTCTGTTTTGCCAATACTGCCACTTACTGTCATGCAGTATCTCCACGACCTTCCACTGCAAGGCTGGAGGAATGTTTTGGATTGTCCGGATCCAAGTTTCCATGACATCTTCGTCTTCACTTGGATTCCAGAAGTGCTTTGCAATGACTGAGGTTTCACTCTCCCAGACGCTGTCCAAAAGTGTAATGAGAGACCATCTCGACTCCCATTACATTGCAGATTGACAAAGAGAAATGAACTATTGCTCTTTCTGTTTCATGTGGAAGGAGAAAGTGTTGGCTCACTGTCTCCTGAGTTGTCCTGTAAGCATAAAGTCACCCTCCCACCCTGTGCACTGACCTCAGTTTACCGGAAAACTGTTTTTTCTTTCTTTGAGTCAATCGGCATCAGCATTTCATGGCTCAGGGTTGTCATAAAAGTTGTCCACTCTTTTTTTCTTTATTTCTTTCTGTGAAAACAAGATGAAAAGGCAAAGCATGACTGCAGACATCACACCCGCCCTACTGGAGGACTCTCTGTTTTCTACTTCCAGCTCAACGCACAGCTTGCCATCATTACAAAACGATGGGGTATCTTCTGGGTGATTGTTAGAGGGAATTACACTCTGGCAGCCTGTGAAAGGCATGTGGATGCTCTGATATTTGATATTCTTTCCCTTTCTGTTTGCTATAGCCATTTCCCTTCTGTTTGCAGGGCGTTTCTTTCTTTACAGCAGTGTTTGTGCTTAAACCCTACCGAGTTCCCAGTCTAAGATCATCTCTTGTAGTTGTTGAAACTCCTGATGGAAGCCAATGGAGTGGTGCAGATTGACACTGCTGTTGTTACAAACGTTTGAGTTAAAACCTTGTCCTGTGCAATCTCAATATCTCAAAGTTACCTCCTTGTTCTTTTTCTCTTCTTTTGTTTCACTAGTTTATGGGACAAGATTTTCAGCTGGTGTAAATATATGTGACTTCACCAAAGTCAGTGGATGTTTAGACCATCCAAAAATCTAATATAAGGTCTTCGGGGAAGGAATCTGCCACATATTGAACTTAAAACACTGCTTTTTGAAGTGTGTAAAATTCCTCTTTGTTTCTTTTCATGTGTGTTTTATTTTCCTTCATATCTCCTCTCCTCTTTTATGCAACCAGGAAAAAAAAAAAAAGCAAAAATCAATAGCTGAAAAAGTGCCGTGTTTCTTTTTTCCCCACTCACAGTGCAATTTGCTGGCTTAATAATTTCCCAAATCTTCCTGTGTCACTTCTAAGTTTCAGAGCCACTACTGGAGCTTCCCATCATGGTTATGCCTGCCTGATGACAGCTATTTAAATCACGTGGCTTCTTGGTCTGTACCATCGGACAGGCTCATCAAATCCTGAAAAACAAATTTTTGTTCTGCGACATCGTGTACAGTAACTTTTCAATGGAAAACTGATGTGGGGATGGCTCATTTGGAAGAAGAGAAGCAAATGGCATCTTCCATTGGGCTGACCACTCATCCCCTGTCCATGGAAGGGAGCGCAGAGAGACGCCTTGCAGGGGAAGGTACCTCTGGGATTTACCGAAACATTCACGAGATGCTAATTTGTTATACTCCCAGCTCACACAGTGAGTGAAAAACATTCTTCACAGAGGAACACTACAAAGACCAAAGTGCTACACAGCACAAAAATGGATTGTCACCCTCGTGCTGAGGCTCTCCTGCTGCCTCCTGCACACAGCAAGCGGAGGAGGCAGGAGGATATGCTGTTGTTAAAGGCAGCACAGAGAAGCTCATATTGCCTCCCACCACTACCTATTTACCATTCTCTGAATCAACATCCCCCTTCCTTGGCTCCAAAATTAAGCCACAACTTTAAACTCGGAATGTTTAAAGAAACAAGGGGGGAAATAAGTGTCTGGGCCATTCTTCAAAAGCCCCGTGTAAACACTGGGTGACCCATTCCTTGTTCTTTTCCTAACCTAGCTGAACTCTGGAAGCAAGCAATAAACAGCAAAGGTTAATTAAATCCATTTCTAAGTTTAACACCCCTGGCTCCCCACCCTGTCCTAACCAGACTTTGGGGGCTGTGTGTTATGGGCAAATATAACCTGATTTGAATTCCAAAACATGATTTCAAGCTTCCTTTAGAGACAAAGAAAACTGATTTCTATATGCTGCAATGAGTAATTCAAGACAGGGAACTTAATTAGGGTTGCAGCAGCAGCTAATTTCCCCACCAAAAAGAAATTTTGTGCACTAAAGAATGAAGTGCTAGTTCCGGGCAGCAGCACCAGGCACTCAGTGTAATTATAATTTATATGGCCCTCACTGCTGTAGTAGTTAAGTGCTTGACAAGAACCAAGGGATTTAGTCTGAGGTAGGGAAAAATTTTCTTCTCTTTTACAGCCGAGGAACCAAGGCACAGAGAAATGAAATTACCTGCCCCAGACTATTCAGTGCATCTGGCCAAGCTGAATGCAGGTCTCCCTAAGTCCCTCGCTGATGCTTTCAGCA